>NW_025785245.1:0-21954 GCF_021130785.1 Homalodisca vitripennis | reverse complement strand
AAAATTTAAATTGTTCATTATTGTTTTTTTTGTTATTTTGATGTTTATACTTTTTATTTTGTATATACATTATTTTTTTTATAAAGGTGTTAAACTCCCAACTTATTACTTTTGATGAATGGTTAAATGTAAAACAGTTTCAATATAGTATAGTTGAGATAAACTGCCTATAAATGGAAGATTGTTAAAACAAACTTGGATTAAATTTGAAATTCTTTTATATTGTAAGAATTTCATTACAGATATAAAGTCGAACCGAAGGGCAGGCGTTTGATTTATACTCCCCAGATTTATCATTTAAAATATTCAGATCTGATTCGAGCCTCAATAATTATAGTTATATTCCCGAAGCGTTTTTCCTGGTGTGTCGCACGTACGATCCCTCTGGCGGGTCCCTCCTGGGTTGGTAGAACACTGACCATCTACCATCATTGCTTCATGGATTGGATCGGTCATATACCCTACTCTCATTTAAAATCCTGGACGATCTGCGCAAATGGTATAAATTTACTTTTAATATCGAAAATAAAAAAATAATCAGAAATAGTGTTTTGAAAAGTACAGAATTTTCTAAACATTTATAACGTAATCTTCGAATAATGATTAGTAATCTATCATTTCTCATGGACACCCGCGTGACACTGTAGAATTCTGCAGTAACGTCGGCTTATACCGTAAATACTGTACAAAAGCGGTGGAAAAATAACGACCCACATAGATTCATCCGTCCACTCGCTTCGCTCGACGGGCGAGATTATCATAAACACCCGTAACAACCGTGATACGTGGAATTATAGCTGTCATATTTCAAACTTTTCGGACTGTCGGATCTAAAGGTCCAGCCAGTCACCCTTGGTACCAGAACACAATGTAAGGCGGTGGTTGGGGGGGGGAGAGACTGAATGGCTAAAATATGGAAAAGGTGTGAGAAGGAATCTAGAAAGGATCGTGATGAGAAACGACAGGATAAAAAAGGAAATAGTAAAAAAAAAAAGATTTTAGTGTGTAAGAAAAGGTGTCAGGTGATGTGTAGGAGGGTGGGTGAACAATAAGGCCTACTCTGAGCTAGGGCGGTGGGGGGAATCCTCGACCTTGCAGCCGGCTCAGAGGTTGTCGGACCCTAACAAATTATATTTTTCTAACCGTGTGGTCTCGGAAAAACCGCATTAGGTTCAATTCACATTACGAGCGGGACGGCAGGTAAACGACCCGGTACAGTCCCTTCCTCGCCGGGCCGCAGTGTACAAGTTCACTGTCCGGGACAAAGATCCAATCTGCCTCTCTCTCCGACCCACAATTGGCCAGGAAACGCACCTTTGTAATTCTTCGAGGTCTGGGACAAGCTTAGACCCAAGGAAAAGTGGTCACGCCGGTTTTGTCCCTACACTCCCTTTGCAGTGGCTGGACACATAATAGAGCCGAGACCTCGGTATGTGCCGTTGGGGACACAAAACATGGTGAATGTCAACCTGCTACCACCCTTCCACCCCCCTCTTACTATTACAAGACAACCACCCTTCGTGCTCACACCTTGGGAAATCCGACACTCCGTCACTAAAATAGAATAACAACTGGGAATTCTGAAAATGCTTCTAAAGAAGCCTTTTACTTCTAAATACCGAGAAAGGAAACGAGACAATAATAACAATTCAGAATATATAAATTGTTTACAATAACTTTAGCAAAAAAACCCAATAAATTATGATCAATATTTTGTTTTTTTTAATCCTTAATTAAAAAGCTTATTTTTAATTTTTGTTTGTGGTAGTGGGGTTTATAGGGTGTTTAAGGTTGTGATTTTCAGTAGACCTATTTGAATTATTTATAATGTTTAAACAAAATGAATGTTAGTTAAGCAATGACGTTTTAAAATCTGTAAATAGAGCCAACATACAGTTTTTTGCAGGGACTACGCTTCGTAAAAATGCAATATTTATTACTAAAAAGGTATAATTCTTAGACACTTTTCCTTCACCAACGTGTTCTTGTAAAGAACCATTCTGTCACATTTGTTTTAGAAACAATAAATAATAGTAAGTAGATGTAACAGAGATCTGCTGATATTCATTGTTTGTTTTACTGAGACTGGTCAGTGTGCCTGTGTTGTTTCTTTACTAAGTAGTTGAGGTTTATTGGGAAAACAAAAACATTTTTGTTGCGTTTATAGGTAAAAATGAGTACATGAACTGGAGGGAAAAAAGGAAAGGTCAACAAACCTATATATTTTGTTTTGAATGGAACATTATAGTGATAATGTTATTTACTTTGATGGATATGTAAAACTAAAGAAATAACACTGAATAAAAATAACAAAAGTACATTTCTTCTAAACCTGTTTGTATTTTGGTTCATGCTTATGGACATGTCAAAGTATAATTTCATTTATATGTTACATAGATTTAAATAGTCCCTTACAGAAAAAAATAAATGTTTATTAAGACAACTATTTTCTGCCTACAAGTTATCCAAGGTCGAATTTCTAAAATCTTTTTGTAAAAAGTAAATATTTTTTTATTATTACGTGTAACCAATAAAGATATAATATTATATATTTACTTTGTTTTTATGGTTTTGTTGGTAGTACATAGTGGAAAATAATTAAGAATATAACTGGATCAAATAAAACTATTTTAACATGCTATTTTACCCTTGCAAAAATCAGCAGAAAGTTTTAGTTTTAAATGTTAATATGTTGTGTCAGTTGTCTCGCACTTTTGAATACACGCAGAGTTCAATTCTAGCACTGAACGAGTCGCAGTAACAAAATGTTTATTATAGTTATTTGCACATAGTTTGTTTTTAATTAATGCTTGGGAAAAAATTCGGATTTTTTAAGAAAAATAACAAGATTATTCGTTTGTTTTGGTGTCCTTAGAATTACGCTAATTAATGGTTCTTTTATTGGCTGTGGCGTTAGTGTAAAGACATTAACAATGTTAAACCCAATATTTTTTTTCTATAATGTATATTCATTTCCCT
Source organism: Homalodisca vitripennis (assembly GCF_021130785.1). Taxonomy (NCBI): domain Eukaryota; kingdom Metazoa; phylum Arthropoda; class Insecta; order Hemiptera; family Cicadellidae; genus Homalodisca; species Homalodisca vitripennis. The sequence continues at coordinate 18,975 of NW_025785245.1, read as the reverse complement.
ATCTGTTTTGTGCGCTAAAATAGCAACGATTAGCTAACCTGAAAGTATAGAATTGAGCATTTTTGCATTAAGTACAGAAGTATCATTTCTCTATAGGCAATATCGAGTTTAATAATGGTACATTGGGGCTAGGCTAAACGTCTGTCAAACCTTATATCTTCCGCAGAATATGCAAGAGGAGGGGATTTAATTGTGAGCTATAAGACTTTAAGTTTTGAATTTAAATGTTATCTTACAAGGAGACAAAAAGAGAGTTTAGAGGGTATGGTTATCATTGTCATCTCTTGGGATTTGGCCTGAGCGGTATAGCGAGGCCTATTTCTTCGTTAGATATCTCTAGCATTGATGCTACTAAACGTATACAAATAATGAAAACATTCAAAAAAAGCTTGTTACTCAAGTTAAACGTCACTTGATGTGTACATCAACTACTTCGTATCCGATTTAGGAGGAGAAATTACGTAAACTGAATAATGGTAAAAAAACCACCTCGGTCCAGAATGGTAAAAGTGGTGATGTCTGGTATGATTCTAAAAAAATAATAAAATTATTATTATATTTTGTTTAAACATTGGTGGGTCCATAGTGGTACTTATAATTAATTACTGGTTTTCAAAAGACTTCAAGTTTTGATGTAACCTACCGTTGCAGAAATTGCAATGGTCTATGTTGAACCATGTAAATTCTCTCAGAAATGTCAAAATCTTATCCTAAATATCAATCATATTTGGTTATGATATATGAAATTACACATATAGATTGATGTTATATAAATTATATATTTAAAAAATTTCAAATCGGTTCTCGGTTAGAACATCATTGATGAGAAGGTAAATCTTCATTGTGACCTATAATAAAACGAAGCGTTTTTTATGTAAATTATTTTATGTAGTTACATCAAGAAATTGATTTGCAGAATAATTTTGCATAAATGTTAAGCTATTCACCAATAGAATTTGATGTAAACGTCATAAAATTACGAGTATCACGACGAAATTAAATACCATACAATAATAAAACCATAAAAATATGGTCAATATTACTATACATTGATTATACATGAAATGACAATTGAATTAAAATTACTAGGTTCCTGCTTCTAAGAAACATTTTCAATCAATTAGGGCTGAATGAGTTTTGTGTAGAGGTCCTTAAGTCGCCAGAGGCATCTTAATTGGTAAGCGCCAACAGATCCGAACCTCATAAATTTTCTTCAATTATATACAAGCCACATACTTCCATCGATCTTATTTGTATAACCCGCTTAAGAATGCATGAAGCTCGTCGAGATAGCATCAATCTGCGCCAATTAATTGACCATGAGATCGATTAGCATTCAAATGAACACAGACGGGGGTGAGGCATTGTGTGCGCCGCGTGTCGGTAATTATATAGATAAGCATAATCAGCTGATTCGAGCCGAGCTAAACAGCTGATGAGTTATAACGTTTGACGAAAGGGAAGAAGCGGACAGTTTACACCACTGCCGCCGTACCTCCGCGAGTATGATGGACGGCCGGATTGACGTGGTAATTGCATCCGGAAATTGCGGTCCCTAGACACGCCCCTGTGTTTTGGTCCGATTTAGCTTTTTGCAATCCAAATGCTTAAAAGGTTTACTCTAAGATAAGGTTTAAGATTGAATATAAAAAATTCAAGCTGAAATGCTGAGGGTTTTATATATGAAAACTTCAGTTAAATGTGCGACGGTGTTGTGGTTATAGTACTCAGTGCGGAGTCCTTCTGTACATAGGAAGTTTCACGCCCCGAAATTTTCCCCAGTCACGACGGCCCACCCGCATGCCTTGAAAGATCATACGGGAATTGTACCATGTTGGCTAATCTCTCGGTTTACCTTGAGAGATGGTTGGATGAAAAAAATAAAGATTCAAATGGTTGAAAATGCTGATGGAAGAGATAAATATTTATGAAAGAAGCATCAGTCAAATGACGAACGGTGTTATTTTCATAGTTTCAGTAGTAATTACTCAATTGTGTGGCCTTCTGTACCGCGTGTTCAATAGCGTGTTTATTAAACTTCGAACCCTTCGGCCAGATCAACGCCACCAGCATTGCCTTGCAATTTATCATATATGCGAAAGGTTCATCGTAACTGTCAGTTGCGAACGATTTTTTCGTTCACATGTTTGAAAGATCCTTCCAACAGAAATAGACAGTAAAGCGTGTGCTACTAGATTCAATCTATCGGGTGAAGCGGCACACATGGCTGTCACTGACTCCATTTTGTTACGGTCCAATTTGACTCACTTTGAAAGGGTTTAAGTCAAAAACCCTTGTAGGCTTAATTTGTTTCCTATATGCCCGGCAAGCGGAGACCCACTTAAAGATACGTAGTAAGAGTTGGCGATACTGTTCTAAACCCCTACATGTCCCTAAAGAAGTTCACAGCGAGAGGGAAGTTCACGAGGAAAGCAAGGATTTTACGTGATTTTATCTCAAGAGGATTATGTATTACTTTGTATCTGTTTAAGGGGGACACAGACCTTTAAGTTGATGTACCTTTTATTTCGAAAAAATATAACAGTGTATAGAAATATTATGCGAGGGAGCAAGTTTTAAACTCTAACATTATTCACTAACTTTATCCACAATAAAAAGGCTAAGGATTAAAGATATCAGGTAAAGATGGAAATCCAGGTATTTATATTAATATCCACTTCTGTAAAAAAATGAATATAGTAGATGCTTTTCATATGGTAGAGGAAAAAAAGACCCATAAGGTTATATGATAGGATGAGATAAAGACAAAACTGCCTCTATTACAAAAAGCCAAATAGAAAAATGCCTAAGCCATGGGAAAAAAGAGCGGCAAAAGAAACATCGCTATAAAACTAGTTGTCAGCTCTTCAACAAAGTTAATCAATGGGTTTATTACAATTAAATTATACATTATTTACAACAAAGAAGATATGGCAGATTTTAACTATCTGTCCGTCTCTTTCGCTTTAGACTTTCTGAACACAGCATCGTTTAGTGATAAAAATGGAGGTTTTGAAATTAAATGGTAGTACGTAAACATTTAAATTACTTCCGTTTTTATGTAACACACTGCGTGTTTTGGACTTTTTATTTTATATAAGCTAACAACACTTACGTTTTGAGTAACAAAAGTTTCCAAGTATTGTTATAGATCTTTGGGACTGTTTTGTCATTATTCGTAGATAACGGAGAGTTGTAGATGTGTAAAGGCTATAACTCTTGCACTGTAGGAGAGTTGTGTGTGTAAAGCCTTATCACTTGCAACAGTGAGGGGAGTTGTGGTGTTGTTAAAAAGTCTATACTTGCACCCAAGTAGGGGAGTTGTTAGTGTGTAAAGCTGTACTTGCACAGTAGGAGAGTTGTGTGTTGTCAAAGCTTATAACTTGGCACAGTAGGGGAGTTGTGTGTGTAAAAGGCTATAACTGTGCACAAGTAGGAGAGTTGTGTGTGTCATAAGCTGTACCTTTGCACAGTAGGGAGAGTTGTGTGTGTAAAGGCTGTATACTTGCCACAGTAGGAGAGTTGTGTGTGTAAAGCTATACATTCCACCACAGTAGGGAGAGTTGTGTGTTGTAAAGCTATACTTGCACAGTAGGAGAGGTTGTGTGTGTAAAGCTATACTTGCCACAGATAGGAGAGTTGTTGTGTGTAAAGCTGTGACTTTGCACAGTAGGAGAAGTTGTGTGTGTAAAGCTATACTTGCACAGTAGGGTGGAGTTGTGTGTGTAAAGCTGTACTTGCACAGTTATGGAGGGTTGTGTGTGTTAAAGCCTATACTTGCACAGTAGGTAGAGTTTGTGTGTGTAAAGCTATTAACTTGCCACAGTAGTGAGAGTTGTGTGTGTAAATGCTGTTACTTTGCACAAGTAGGAGACGTTGGTGTGTGTAAAGCTAGTACTTGCCACTAGTAGGTGGAAGTTGTGTGTGTAATTAAGCTTGTAACTCTGTCATCAGTAGGAGAGTTGGGTGTGTGTAAAGCTATACTTGCACAGTAGGAGGAGTTGTGTGTTGTAGAAGCCTATACTTGCACAGTTGGAGGGAGTTGTGTGTGTAAAGCTGCTAATTGCACAGTAAGGAGAAGTTGTGTTGAGTGTAAAGCTGTACTTGGCACAGTAGGAGAGATTGTGTGTGGTAAAGCTATAGCTTGGCAACAGGTATTAGGAGAGTTGTGTGGTGTAAGAAGCTATGACTTGCCACAGTTAGGAGAGTTGTGTGTGTACAGAAGCTTAATAACCTTGCACAAACCCTTAAATCGGTAGGAGAGTTGAGAGTTGTGCTGGTGTTAAATGCTGTACTTTTTGCACTACAGTAGGAGAGTGTTGTGTGATGTAAAGCTTGTACTTGTGCACAGTTAGGAGAGTTTGTGTGTGTAAAGCTTACAGTTATACTTGCACAGTAGGAGAGTTAGGTGTGTTGTAAAGTGCTGTTTCCCCCTTACTTGGCCACAGTAGAGAGAGTTGTGTGTCGTAAAGCTGTACGCTTGCAACAGTAGGGAGAGTTTGTGTGTGTAATAGCTATACTTGGCATCAGTAGGAGAGTTGTGTGTGTAAAGCTAAACCTTGCAACAGTGGTGGAGAGTTGTGTGGTGTGTAAAGCTGTACTTGCACAGTAGGAGAGTTGTGTGTGTACAAATGAGCTATACTTTACCACAGGTAGGAGAGTTGTGTGTGTAAAGCTATACTTGCACAGGTAGGAGAAGGTTGTGGTGTGGTAAAGCTGTACTTAGCACAGTAGGAGAGTTTGTGTGTGTAAAAGCTATACGATCCACAGTAGGAGAGTTGATGTGTGTAAAGCTATACTTCCACAGATAGGAGAGTTGTAGATGTGTAAAGCTATAACTTGGCCAACAGTTGGAGAGTTGTGTGGTATGTAAAAGCTGTATCCTTGCCACCGAGTTAGGAGAGTTGGTGATGTGTAAAAGCTTGTAACTGTGACCACAGTAGGAGTAGTTGTGTGGTTGTAAAGCTATAACTTGCACAGTATGAGAGTTGTGTGTGTGTAACAGCTATACTTTGCACACGTAAGGATGAGTATGTGTGTGTAAAGCTAAACTTGCACAAGTAGGAGATGTTGTGTGTGTAAAAGCTGTATTTGCAAAGTAGGAGAGTTGTGGTGTGTAAAGCTACAGTATACTTGCACAGTAGAGAGATGTTGTGTGTGTAAAGCTGTACTGGGCACAGTAGGATGAGTTGTGGTGTGTAAAGCCTGTACTTGCACAGTAATGGAGAGTTGTTTTTGTGTGTGAATTGCTGAGCTGTTACCTTGCACAAGTAGGAGAGTTGTTGTGTGTAAAGACTGATACTTGCACAGTAGGAGAGTTTTTATGTGTGTGTAAAGCTGTACTTGCAACAGTAGGAGTGTTGTGTGTGCTAAAAGCTGTACTTCCACAGTTGAGGACATGTTAGTGTGTGTAAAGCTGTACTTGACACAGTAGGAAGGAGATTGTGTGTGATGTAAATCGCTGTACTTTGCTCACCAGTAGGAGAGTTGGTTGTATGTGTAAAGCATGTACTTGCACAGTAGGAGAGTTGTTGTGTAGTAAAGCATGTACTTGCACAGTAGGAGAGTTTGGTGTGTGTATAAGCTGTACTTGCATCAGTAGGAGAGTTGGTGTGTGTAAAAGCATAGTAACTTGCCACAGTAGGAATAGTTCGTGTGTGTAAAAGCTACAGTTATACTCTTGCACAGTAGGAGAGTTCTTGTGTGTTAAAGCTGTACTTGCCACAGTAGGAAGAGTTAATTGGTGTTTACCAGAGTTTACAGAGTTTACAATAAAAACCTTTATTTCAAAAATTGTACTCATACATTTGTACAGGAGTCAGGTTGCTTGGAAGCCACGTGTGACTTATTTACAATATAATGCCAATAACTTAAGGCTAAACTATAACAATGCCAGTTGAGCCAATTCAAGGGTGTTTTTCTTATTTTATATGCTTTCTTTTTCCACCCATGGGTGCAGACAAATACTATTAACTCCTTACTATTCTGTTCCTATCAATATATACTTAATTATCACTTACTTTATTACAACTCATCAGATTTTAACAAGACACCATCTCACAAAGAAATACGGAGGTAAACTTAAAAAATTAACAAGCATAAATATATTAAGTTTATAACAAATATTAATATATAAATCAAATAAAATTACTTATAATATCAAATATCACATTTTTGGCTCAGAACATAGCTACGTTTCTATTCCCCATGTAACAACCTCAAAACAGTCTAGATCAACAATAACAATATTCAAACATATCCTAAACAAGCAGTAAATATATAAATAGATTTAATCTAAATAAATAATTATCAAAACAGCAGTAGAGATATTATAAATTTTCAAATAATTATTAACAAGCATAAATATTTAATAAATAGGAGTTTAACATAAACAAGAATAATTATTCAAAACAGCAACAGAAGTATTATATAATTTCAAAAAATATCAACAAGCATAAATTTATATAATAGATTTAAACAAACTACAGAAGTTATAATTAATCAAAACAGTAAGAATAACAAATTATAAAAATACCAATGACAAATATAACACAAACAGACGACACACAACGATTAAAAAATAGTATGTAAGTATTTATATAGAATATATAATTTTCATTACTTTCCGCGACTACTACATTTTAAATCTTCATTTTTAAAATCTGGGTCTCGAATCAAATATTATGTCGTATTTCCTAATTTTAAAATACATTTATTTATTATTTTTGGTCCCAATATATAACAAAATTGTTTTCGAGGCGATTTCACTTTCGTTAAAAACTATTTGGAACACAGAACTGACCAAATATATATCACGATGGATCTTGTATTGACCCTGTTTTTTCCCTAAATATGATAACTTGTCCTATGTGTTTTGTGCATATGGAAATATTGCTGAACACAATACCATAATATTTGTTATTTAAAAGTTTAAGTATGTTGGTTTTCCAAAAAATACATGCGAGAAACTCTATCAATATTTTTTGGCAACTAAACTAAAAAATAACATTTCTTATATCCGCAAATCGTTGTGTACATACGAAGATTGAGTTTTAAAACATTTTTCAATTACTCCCCCCATAATTGGATTAATTCCATACCTTAACAGACCTTTCAAACCAAGATGGAAATAAAGCTTTGTAGAATAATATAGTTCAAGGCGAAGGAATTCTCGTCATATGAAAATTAGGGCATAGTTTAACTTTTCCTCAATTTTTTTCTACTAAATATAATTACACTAAGCGTCCCATTTTAAAACACCTATCAATAATCCAACATAGGTATTTAATATTACTAACGAATTTCAATTGGCTTTCACATACAATATTATATTTACAAAGGTGCTTGTGACAATAAAAAAGTAATTGGTCGTGTCCTGTAGATCTTCGCAGGTTTTCTCCTCTTTCTGAATATACCAAACACTTCTGTCTTAGATGTATTTTATTAGGAGTTTATACATCTATTAAGCAAGGGTTTTTTATTTTGGGGGGGGGGGGGGGGGAAAAACAAGAAAACACAGCTTACAAATCATTAGAGATCGACAACCCTTAAACTAGTCTTACTATGACGATCGAACATACTAACAGCTGCTTTTTCTTTTTTTTTTTTCCTTCCCCCCAAGATCTGCATATGCAAAAAATCTGAGAATTTAGTTTTAATTTTTAATAGTTCATTCTATATCTATAATAAACAAAAGGGGTCCAAGACACACCTCACTGTGCCACTCCATACTTCAATTCCATAGCTGCACTAGTATGATATTTTCGTTTTTTATTACTCTGCTTCCTATGTTTAACAAACTGATTCCAACCAGACCAATGCATTACCCTTACAATCCGTACACCCCTTCAGCTGCTCTAAACAGTATCTCTATGTTCCACCAAGGTCAAAAGATTTACGGAACTCGTGGTAAAAATTGCAAAAACTGTGAAAATTACTTAACTCACAGCGACTCAAGACAATATATTTTATCTGTTTCTCTATAGCAAACATCTGTACCTTTCTTATGCAACAAACACCGAAACTGATTATTTAGCTATTATAGAATTGTTTAAAAATTTACATTAACACAAATTGTTGTTTTATAATAGACTACAAAAATCTTGCTAGTGTGCTAATCAGACGGATAAATGTTCGGTATGACGAGAATTCTTGGATTTCAAGATTTATAAATTGGCACAACAGCTGCGACCTTAAAGGCATTTGGGAAACCCACACCTGCAATATAAACGATTTTGAGGAATTATATGATTTCAAAATTTGGAACAAAAACCAGTTATATTGTTCTTTACATAGTTATTATTATTTAATACAATTCCCAATTCCACCAACTCTTTCTTGTTACTTCTATATTTACTTATTATGTCATAAAATACAATTGTATGTAATATGAAAATCCTCAACATATGAATCTAATTTCACTATAAATTTAGGATTATTAAATAAGTCCTTGCCGAATGACTCTTCTCTCAATCTGGCACGTTACCATTTACAAAATATTGATTAAAACTGCTCAGCAACCCATACTTCTTTACCCTTCACCTCTGTTACAGGCCCCGATTGCCATATAACTTTATGTATTTTACTTTTTTCTTTATTGCGTGATGCTCTTAACGATTTTCCAATATTTTTTTGTGTTTCCATTTACTCCTATCCCACCGAAGATGAATAGTGACTCAATTTTAGGCTGCTCTTAACCTGTCCTGCACACCAATCTAGATAAAGTAATGTACCGTGTCTTAATAAACAAAAATTATTTCTATCTTTTGGCAATAATTTATATAAATAATTTTTTCTATTATACTATAACTGTACCAAATAAATTTTTTTTTTTTTTATCATATTTCTGTATTCCATGGGATGTCGCCTTCTATTACTACTATTAATTCTTCTTCAGTCTACAAGATTGATCATTAACTTGGTATTGTAAATATTATAGAAACATTCGGACACTTTGATTTACATCAACAGAATCATAAAATATAACGCTAGACCAACTCGCAGCAGAAAGCCTATCGCGAAGTTTATTTGTAATCCAAAACTTTACAAATCTTATACTTAGAATAGTATATTTATAACTGGGAATATTATTTTTTACATACTTATTAAATTGGCATGATGATCAGTAATACTTGACCTCTACCCATTACACAATCAAAATGTATTGCCTTTGTGCTGCGAATTAGTAACATGATCTCAGAAAAAGATACATAATTGTCAACTAATTCTGGTAGGTAACTTTACATAATTTATAAAAAACCATAGAGGAAAACAAATCAATACTATTTAGCGTCCAGCGCCTTTTTCTTTTAAGCGTACATATAATTCATATCTCAAATTTATTTATGTGGGGTTATGTGTCGATTTTCAATATAATTTTCACAAATTCGTCTTTAAATTCAGAAAATTTTTTTGTAAATTTGCAAGGACTATAATATGCCATTTATTGATTATGTCATATCCCAGTACACATTGCATTAATGCAAAACAGTCAGTAAGGACATTAACAACTTCAGCCTCGGTTCTGAAGGGAGATAAGCTTGGTGTTCTGTATAGTAGAAAGGTTCCTAGAGTCCACATAGATGATAACGCCTCCTGACTGATTATCAGCTCTAGGTTGTAAGAGCAAGAGTACGAATCCTGGGAATCCTGGAATTTACTACTACTCTCAACTCGGTTCCAATCCATACATTCACTTAGTCTTATAATTATTGAATTTAATGTTAAAATGTCTGCAAAAAAAATTAATGTTTCGTCAAAATGCTTAACGTACACTTCTTACATTTAAATGAAATATATTTATATCCGAGTTTTGGTTGCAAGAATAATTTCATAATTAAATAGAAATTAAATATACAGTTTATCCAGAAATCAGGTAACAGTCTTTAAAAATATTTTAGGTTGCTCTCCCTCCCTTCATCAATCCTTTCTACATTCCTCTTCAACAGGGTCACAACCCACAGTCCTGCTATGTATGATCCCATCTAACAAATTACCTTTCCCTCTCTGAAACCAGACATACTGATACCCATAAGTCTCTAAGTTTTTTAGTTTTAATATAGGGGGCGGGGGGGGGGGGGGGTGGGGGGGGGTGTAGGGGGGGGGGGGGGTGGGGGGGTGGGGTGGGGGGGGGGGGGGGGGGGGGGGGGGGGGGTGTGGGGGGGGGGGGGGGTGGGGGGGGGAGGGGGGGGGGGGGGGGGGGGGGGGAGTGGGGTGGGGGGGGGGGGGGGTGGGGGGGGGGATTATTGGGGGGTAGGGTCGGTAAGATGTTCTCCAACAAACACCTTAGCCTGTGGTACATTATTTACAAAAGCAGTGGACTTTAGGCAGGATTCCCTATTGTTCCTTAGCTTTGGCCAACACTATAATTCCTTTTTTTCCTGTTTACAAACTGAACCACAATTGGTTTGTACACGCTGTTTTGTTCTTCGTAGGAACTCTGTGGCATGCTTGAATATCCTTAATGTAATCTATATTGGCCTCCTGAATAATTTCCGCAACCTTAGGAAAGCAGACCTCAGGGCAATTGTTTCACTTCTCCAATTCGGGGCACAAACCATCTATCTGAATATTACAATTTCTATTGTATTGATACCATAAATTTTCAAGTCTCTTGCTTTCAAAAAAACGGACTTCTTTAGAAAGGGCTTTACATTTTGTTTAACAATTTCAGCATGAGAATCAATCTACAGTCTTTAATCTTTATTCAGTAAAGGTTTTTAACATTTTCTTCATATGTAAATCAATTTTAGGCTAGAAAAAAACTCCAAAGATTGGTTTAAATAGTGTTTATTTCATTTGATACATCCTTAAGCATGAATGGCGCAATTGTTGTCTTAATAGTACTTTCCATCTTTGTCAATATATCTCCTCATGGAGCTTAGTGATAAGATTAGAATCAACGGAGTTTACCTGACCCAGTTGATCCTGGCTTTACTCTGGCAGTCTTTACATTTTCACTCACTCCTTCTTTTTCAGCCCCCAGCGTTTCCAGTTATTAACTACAGTGATGTTAGCACATTCAAAAGTGAAGTATACAGTTATTCACAAGAGCAAACACAACACTCTTCCAAACTAGGAACGGGATCATCACATGCAGGAACAGATAATTCCCATTTTGAGGTTAAATCAGTGAGCAAGCAGACAACAAGTGTGCACTTCACGGCAGTCGCGCGCCTACTGTGTGTAAAGCTGTACTTGCACAGTAGTGAGAGTTGGTGGTGTGTAAAGCTGAACTTGCACAGTTGGAGAGTTGTGTGTGTAAAGCCTGTACTTGCACAGTTGGAGAGTTGTGTGTGTAAAGCTGTACTTGCACAGTAGGAGAGTATTGTGTGTGTAAAGCTATACTTGCAACAGTATGAGAGTTGTGTGTGGTAAAGCTGTACTTTGCACAGTAGGAGAGTTTGTGTGTGTGTAAAGCTGTACTATGCACCGTAGGAGAGTTGTGTGTGTAAAGCTGTACTTGCACAGTAGGAGAGTTGTGTGTGTAAAGCTGTCCTTGCACTGTTGGAGAGTTGTGTGTGTAAAGCTGTACTTGCGACAGTTGGGAGAGTTTGTGTGTGTAAAGTCAGTACTATGCCACAGTAGGAGAGTTGTGTGTGTAAAGCTAATACTTGCACAGTAGGAGAGTTGTGTGCTTAAAGCTGTACTTGCACAGTAGGAGAGTTGTGTGTGTAAAGCTGTACTATGCACAGTAGGAGAGTCGTGTGTGTAAAGCTGTACTTGCACAGTAAGGAGAGTTTTGTGTGTGTAAAAGCTAACTTGCACAAGATTGGAGAGTTGTGTGTGTAAAGCTGTACTTGCACAGTTGGAGAAGTTGTGTGTTGTAAAGCTGTACTTGCACAGTAGGAGAGTTGTGTGTGTAAAGCAATACTTGCAACAGTAGGGAGTTTGTGTGTGTAAAGCTGTACTTCACACGACGTTGGAGAGTTTTGTGTGTAAAGCTGTACTTTGCACAGTGGGAGAGATTTTTTGTGTGTGTAAAGCTGTACTTGCACAGTAAGGAAGAGTTGTGTGTGTAAAGCTGTACTTTGCACAGTAGTAGAGTTGTGTGTTTTAAAGCTGTACTTGCACAGTAGGAGAGATGTGTGTTAAAGCCTAATAACTTGCACAGAAGGAGAGTTGTGTGTGTAACAGCCTGTACTTGCATCAGTAGGAGAGTTGTTGGTGGTAAAGCTGTACTTGCACAGTAGGAGAGTTGAGTGTGATAAAGCTTGTACTTGCACAGTAGGAGGTTGGGATTGTGTGTGTAAAGCGTACTTGCACAGTAGAGAGGTTGTGTTGTGTAAGCTATACTTGCACAGTAGAGAGTTGTTTGTGTGGTAAAAGCTATACTTGCACATTAGGAGAGTTTGTGTAGTGTAAAGCTGTACTTGCACAGTTGGAGAGTTGTGTGTGTAAAAGCTTATACTTGCAACATAGGAAGTTGTGGTGTGTAAAGCTATACTTTGCACAGTAGGAAGAAGTTGTGTGGAGTAAAGCTGTACTTGCACAGTTTGGGAGAGTTGTGTTTGTACAGCTATACTTGCACATAGGAGATTGTGTTTGTAAAGCGTGTACCTTGTCACAGTAGGAGAGTTTGTGTGTGTAAAGCTATACTTGCACAGTAGGAGAGTTGTGTTGTGTAAAGCTATACTTGCACCGTAGGAGAGTTGTGTGTGAAAAGCTATACTTGCACAGTAGTGAGAGGTTGTGTTGTAAAGCTACAGTATACTAGCACAGTAGGAAAGAGTTGTTGTGTGTAAAGCTATACTTGTCAACAGTTTGGAGAGTTTGTGTGTGTAAAGCTATACACTTTGCACAGTTTGGAGAGTTGTGTGTGTAAATCTAAACTAGCATCAGTAGGAGAGTTGTGTGTGTAAAGCTGTACTTGCACAGTTGGAGAGTTGTGTGTGTATATAGCTATACTTGCACAGTAGGAGAGTTGTGTGTGTAAAGCTGAACTTGCACAGTAGGAGAGTTGAGTGTGTAAAGCTGTACTTGCACAGTAGGAGAGTTGTGTGTTGTACAAGCTATACTTGCACAGTAGGAGAGTTGTGTGTGTAAAGCTATACTTGCACAGTAGGAGAGTTGTGTGTGTAAAGCTACAGTATACTTGCACAGTAGGAGAGTTGGTGAGTGTAATAGCTAAACTTGCACAGTTGGAGAGTTGTGTGTGAAAAGCTATAACTTCCACAGTTGGAGAGTTGTGTGTGTAAAGCTATACTTCCACAGTTGGGAGAGTTTTGTGTGTGTAAAGCTATACATTCCACAGCTTGGAGCAGTTTGTTGTGAGTGTTAAAGCAATACTTGCACAGTAGGAGAGCTTGTGTGTGTGTAAAGCTGTACTTGCACATAAGGAGAGTTGTGTGTGTAAAGCTATACTTGCATCAGTAGGAGAGTTTGTGTGTGTAAAGCTGTACTTGCACAGTACAGAGAGTTGTGTGATGTAAAAGGCTGTACTTGCACAGTTTTGGAGAAGTTTGTTGTGTGTAAAGCTGTACTTTTGCACAGTTGGAGAGTTTGTGTGTGTAAATCTATACTTCCACAGTTGGAGAGTTTGTGTGTGTAAAGCTATACTTGCACAGTAGGAGAGTTGTGTGATGTAAAGCTGTACTTGCACATTAGGAGAGTTGTGTGTGTATAGCTGTATCTTGCACAGTTTGGAGAGTTGTGTGTGGTGAAGCCTGTACATGCACAGTAGGATAGTTGTGAGTGTAAAGCTGTACTTGCACATTAGGAGAGTTGTGAGTGTGAAAGCTATCCTTGCACAGTAAGGAGAGTTGTGTGTGTAAAACTGTACTTGCATCAGTAAAAGGATAGTTTGGTAGTTTAAAGCTGTACTTGCACAGTTGGAGAGATTTTTGTTTGTGTGTGTAAAGCTATACTCTCCACATTGGAGAGTTGTGTGTGAAAAGCTATACCTGCACAGTAGGAGAGTTGTGTGTGTAAAGCTGTACTTGCACAGTAGGAGAGTTGTGTGTTGTAAAGCTATACTTGCACAGTAGGTGAGTTGTGTGGTGTAAAGCTGTACTTGCAACAGTTGGAAGAGCTTTGTGTGTCTGTAAAGCCTTGTACTTGCACGAGTTGGAGAGATTTGTGTGTGTAAAGCTGTGTACTTGCACAGTAGGGAGAGTTGTGGTGTGTAAAGCTGTACTTGACACAGTAGGAGGAGTTGTGTGTGTAAAGCTATACTTGCATAGTAGGAGAGTTGTGTGTGTAAAGCTGTACTTTGCAACAGTTTGGAGAGTTGTGTGTGTAAAGCTATACTTGCACAGATAGGAGAGTTGTGTGTGTTTTTAAAGCTATTACTTGCACAGTAGGAGAGTTGTGTGTTGTAAAGCTGTGACTTGCCACAGTAGGAGAGTTTGTGTGTGTAAAGCTGTACTTGCAGAAGTAGGGAGAGTTGTCGTGTGTAAAGCTGTACTTGCACAGTAGGGAGAGTTGTTGTTGTGTAAAGCTGTACTTGCCACAGTAGGAGAAGTTGTGTGTGTAAAGCTATACTTGCACAGTAGGAGAGTTGTGTGTGTAAAGCACTGTACATTGCAACAGTAGGAGAGGTTGTGTGTGTAAAGCTATACTTGCACAGTATTGGAGAGTTGTTTGTGTGTAAAGCTTATACTTGCACGAGTAGGAGAGTTTGTGTGTGTAAAGCTATTACTAGCAGCAGTAGGAGAGTTGTGGTGTGTAAAGATCTGTACTTGCACAGTAGGAGATTTGTGTGTGGTAAAAGGCCTGTACTAGCTACAGGTAGGAGAGTTGTGTGTGGTGTAAAAGCTTTATACTTGCACAGTTAGGAGGAGTAGGAGTTGTGTGTGTATTTCAAGCTTTGTACTTGCACAGTAGGAGAGTTGTGGTGTTGTAAAGCTGTAACTTGCACAGTAGGAGAGTTCGTGTGTGGTAAAGCGTATACTTGCACAGTAGGAGAGTTGTGTGTGGTAAAGGCTAATACTTACACAGTAGGAAAGTTGTGTGTGTAATAAGCTATACTTGCACAGTAGGGTATTTCCCGAGGGGATGGTTGTCTGCCAACTATGCGTGTTACTGGCCTAACTTAGTCTGGGGCTCGGCAACCACACACCATCCATCCCTCACCCTCCGTTAAACATAGCGTTGTAGTATCTTGTTGCAGTCATATAGGATATAGTATTTTTTTTTCCTCTAATAACCAATATTCTTTGTATAAAATATTAAAAAAATTCTAATTGCAAAAATCATTTTTTGTGTACAAGGTAGGAATACGCCGCACGACGTATCACCTAACCAGGCTTTTGTTGAGGTTGGAAGCAAACTTCATATATGTAACCTTATTCCATTTCTCGAGATGGTCCTGCGGGTCATATAGGACAACATACAGAACAGAATTTGTTACGTCTCTCCAGGCAGACAAAAGATATATTTGTTGGCCGGTGCCCAATTCATTTGCAACGCTGAACAAATCCAACAACCTCCTTCTAAAAAGGCCCCAGAAATTTTTGATTATATCGTTTCTAAAAAAACTGGCTGGGATGGTTAAAGGATCAAGATTGAGTTCTCCTACGCTAAGGGAGCTTCTAGAGTTTCCGCAGGACCGTGCGTGTGCAGGGTACAACCTGGTTTCCTTAACTGAATCGGTGATTTCACAAAAGGGGCATGGAGTCACATTTTTTATGAAATTGAGTTTATATTGCGGTTTCTTACTGCTGGGGAGGGTTCAATACATTGTTTATTTGTCAAACGGCATAAGTACACATACTCAAGTGTTGCTATGGTGATAGACTTATATTTTCATACGTGTGGTTCACAAACGGCATGGAGTCAGTGACTCGTGCCGTTTTCAGGGCAACCTCAACTACTGCAAGTTGCCAACTAGATCAGCTTGATACATTGCCGCCCTTTATAGCCACTCTGCTTCCTAGGTTATTGAAGTGTAGTAAGTTGAGTTTGGTGGTTTGTTTGTGGGTTTGTCGGTGTTATTATCAGTACAATTTATTAGTGTTTTAATAGAACATCAAGTTGCCATATGTGACTCAATAAGCTAATTTCTTTTTTATGTTAACGTTACGACATTTGAAACTACGTATTTACTACGTTTTTCTTACTTTCTGAGTGAGGTTTTAGAAGGTTTCATAACCTCAAAGATGAATTCTAATGGTAACCAATAGTTTTAAATAATGATTTTGGAAACTCAAAATAGAAGAAAGAAAGGTGTTAAGGGAATGACAATTTGGTTAACTTATACCATAATGATGAGGAAAGAAAGCAAGAATAGAAGGTATAAGAAGTTATAACTAATTCTAAAGGTAGGCTTGTACCTGTACCGCCATGTACTGGCGAAAACTGCAGTCTGTAAATAAGGAAATGTTTGGACTCACTTTACTGAAAATGACAAAATGGATATTTTACGGTTGGTTTTCTTGTTATAAAAACTAAGATACGAACAAGATATATATTTGCAAGGACTTCTAACTTTTAACAGAAATGTGAAACACAGAAGACCAACGAAAAGATGAGCCAAGAGATAGATCTTATAAATTTTCAAATATCATGGTCAAGCGGTAGGGTCCAAAAAAGGCATGAAGTTTGTAAAAACGGCATATATAAAGTTTAACATGGAATAACGGAAAAATACGTGTTAGAAGAATTTGTGCATTTGTTAAACAAAAAAACTGGAACGACATCCCTAGTAGATAAAACGGGGTCCATAAATTACCCGGAATTGTTTATTACGGTCCAGATGTTTGTGAGAAAATAAAATCATCACATAGAGTCTTTTCCCGAGAGAAAAGAGACTCATTATTCAGGCAAATGTATGCCTTTTACTTAGAATGCCCGTCTTACTGTAAAGGCCATGCATGAACTCTTTAGTGGTACAAAAAATACCCAGACCTAATCAGTGAAATATGTAATTTTATAATAAAGTATTTCAAAGAAAATTTTACTTTAAGATTCGGTAGGCCATCAAATCGATACATGGCTGTAAATGTGAAGAATTTGGGTGCCAAGTTGAAAAGCCCTTCATCTATTTCAGATAATGTTAAAAGAGCAGTGGCCAAGGTGAACTAATAGTTCACAAAAGGCGAAGCAAAAAGTTTTTACAAGAAATTGGGAAGAAATATTTTTTTAACCTGAAATTGCTCAAAAAAACAGGAATGACATTTTTAACCTATTGCGTTTTGACTTCATGCAAGTTATATACCTATCCCTAAAATTCCAGTTCAAGATATTTTTTACATGAGACAACTTGGCTCCAATACGTTTTTGTATCCACAGAATCTAGCCGAACAACAAAGCTAACATTATACCAGTATCATGAAGGTATTGCCAAAAAAAAGTCTTCCAGAACGAAGTTTAGCTCTTTCTTGAAAGATTTCCATTGACAATTTTTTCCCCGGATTTCTGTCAAGGAGTTGTACGTTTTCCAGTGATGGTTGTTCCGGGACAAAATAAGAATAATACAATAGTTAAAGGAATGTTTTTTAAGTTTAGGTAATGACCCAACGTTATTTCAATAAATTATTCATTTCTTTCCTCTTCGGGGGTTCATTCTTTTTTACCCTGTGACCGGGATTTTGGAGTTTTGAAAAGAAAATTGAAAAAATATGACCGGTTGTACGTTCCCAGTGAGATTTCTGGGACTTATTACCGAAATCGCTTCAAGGTTTTACTCATAAAAATGTAAGAAACAGAAAATATTCTCAACTTTAGTAGTTGGTGGCCAGAACTTTTTAAGAAAACATGTATTTCTGATGATACAATTGGTAGGGCAGGTACCGAAGGAAACAAAAATTAACCTTTTCATACATCACCTTACATGATGTTTACCTTACTCAAATGAACATCCAGGTGCAGTAAAAACGTGTTCCATTCCATAGACAATAATGGTGGTAGAACAAACTTTTGTTCTAAGCAAAGTACCGATAACTCAACAAACATACCCGGACCATTGCCGCACCAAAGTACACATGGTAAAATACCCATCCCTTCTGAAAAACATGGAAGATATTAAGAAGACCATCAGTTACATACCTCCATGAATATCTTGATTTCTATAATGGACAAAACAACTTGTGCCAACCGAAGAACGTAAGATCCAGGCTTGACCAAGAAGAAAGTGTTGGAGGATGAATGAGGCTAGATGTTTTACTTGTAAGCCAACTACTGAAGCCATTTTAATTTTGTCATTATCTAACCGAATACTGGACCTTACAATGTTAGTAATATAATATATGGTAATAAATTTGTTGTCATAATACAGCGACAAAGAGTTTTCAGTTTTTATCCCTCTTTAATAGACTAATTTCCATGACTGATTTCACAAAGGGCATGAGTCCTGTTTTTTTTTTGATTTGTTTACGGGGTTGTATATTATATAATTTATGTTTTTAAATTACATAAACTATATCATAATCATATATATTAACAGCCAAAAAAATACCAATTGGTTTTAAATCACATACATTTACGATAATCGTTTTTTTGTTTTCCTGAAAAATTAGAAAATGTGTGACTTATGCCCTTTGTAAAATCACCGATTCAACTACCGTCACTCTCGCTTATATCGACTTGATGTGGGTTGGCGCAATCCAGACAACGATTCCTTTCCATCACCTCACCTTTCCAAACCGCTTCTTCCTTCCTTCAGTGGACCGCGCGAATAAGCCTTTCAGGTTTAAATCCTCCTTTTCCAGATCTATCTAACAACGACACTATTACACTTCATATTTCATCTCGTGGATCATTGGATTGATCTTTTTCTGAGGCTAGCCACGTACACAATAAAAAGGGCATGGTGAGATCAAAGCGATTAAAAATTCGATATTAGTGTTTGGTGAGCTTTGATATCGGATGGTCAGCTGTAAAAGCCCTCTTGACAGTGACTCAATCGGCAGCCATCATGACCAGCTGTTTTTGTAGGCGGAATGCGTCCTAGTGTACATCCCCAACAGGGCCCACTGCTAACTCAGAAACCCTCCCATGACTTGCTCTTCTCCAGCACAGCTCCGCCGCTTTGTAACC
>NW_025785244.1:0-20370 GCF_021130785.1 Homalodisca vitripennis | reverse complement strand
CAATACCCCAGCAATTTGACACTAAGTACAAGTTTTTAACATAACTTTGTAGGTGAACTTTGAAATGTTATAATTAACCTATTTTAATACTCACAATAAAATATTAATGACACTCTAATATCCCTAAATATTAATAACATGAGAATCAACATCCATGGGAATACTTGCCATCCCCAAGCATGTTTCCCAAAACTAGTGATCTTATTTCAGCTCAAAGAGTAGATTTGTAAATATTTCCTTGAATATTAACAAATACCTCCAAGGGAAGGCAAAATGTCCAATTGGTTGAATGTATATTACATACAATAACTTAGTTTAAAAAACCAATATGTTCTGGCATTAATAAATTCCCAATCCACTACTTTCCTCACTCTGAAAGTAGCAGACCTGATGACTGCTTCATTAAGCTACTAAAGACTTATGCACACCTAAATACAAGAACCTTATTCTCAGGAGCATGGTTGGGTTGCCCCCATCTGATGGCTGGTAAAACAAAGGTTGTTTATCATAATGGTTATCTTTTATGGTTGTAAGATATAACCCCAATTAAACATAACTTTTGTTATTGTGGTTGTTGCATGCCTTTTATCCTGTAGATCAATTTTCTACTTTTTAATTGGCAATTTTAGCGACCTGGAAATCTCCATATTTTCTCTCTGGTTTAACCTTAGGTCTTACAAGCAGATTTGCAATGGGCTCTCGGAGATACTCATTTAGGAGATATAGTTTTACCGAAAACCTTCACCATAATTACGATTCCATTCAAAAGGAATATGATATTATGCTATTACGTACATATTACATGAGGTCATGTAAAATATGTAAGTATAGTATGTTACCTTAAAAATCTCTTTTTAGACAGACAGCATCAGTATTTTTATTTAAAACAACTCGGATAAACAATAGGTTTCATTGCTATGCAAACTTTGCCAATTTTACACCCCACCGATTACAGTCATGACTCCTCACCTAATCACCAAAAGAATAACAAACACATACACACACACACACACACACACACACACATATATATATATATATATATATATATATTGTATATCAGCTGAGTACAAAAAAGAAAAAGTTGTATTTTACTCAGTTATGCCAGCTAAAAACATTAAATTATGATAGATAAGATTCAGAAAGAGTTCACAGCCTGGTCAGTACTATTATCTAAGAAAACAACCAGCACAGCTACGTAGTCAACGTCCATATTGATACTGTCTCACAGGCGCAATTAATTGTGGTACGGCTATTACCAATGATTTGTTCTCATCATAGCTTGTCAATGGGTGAAAATTTACTATCTCTCATCAACACAAATTCTGGCTGAATAATGTACATCTATAAATTACCAACCTGAGTTCATTAGCTTTCACAATATAATTGCTTTCTTCGTTCAGTTCATCAGACCGTTTGTTGATCTCGTTCAATTGGTCCAATTTATCGTCAATAGAATCTGAAAAAATACAAATAATGTTGGACAGGAATAATAGAGTAAATATTTTATAACAAAAATAATCAACAATGATTACGATGGCATGATGTCCAATTCACTTATCTCAACTCCTTATTTAAAAACACAAATAGAATTTTTTTTAATTAACACTGGGAAATTCTTCAAAATTTTGTCTTTTTAACTTGTTTGAATTGTAAAATTTTCCGCAGTAAAAAAATGTATTAATAAACTCTAGCGTTTAATTTAACTTACTTATGTGTGTATCATATTCTTGTCACTCTCGCCCAACAGGCCATAGTATTGGTCTATCTTGTCCTGCGTGGTGGCTGAATTCTTCCTTAAGTGCCTGCAACTCCTCCGCTACGACAAATCAAATCTGTTACCAAAATACTCTAAACAAAGATAGTTTAAGGACAATATGAATATTTTTCTTTATTTAACCCTTTCAAAGTTACTATTTTTTTTTAGCTAAAAGCACCTTGGCATATTACATTTAAAATACAAAGTTTGAGATAAAGTAATTTTTAATGATAATATTAATTTTAACAATTTTTATGTAACTCTGGAAGGATAAGCTTTTTAAAATCAGACAATCAGTAAACATTCATAGATCTTCACACTTTTTATTTCATTTTTAGTAAGCGGTTTGTAAAAAAAGATACTAATTCATAATTTATTATATTTTGGAAACCAGAAATGTGTATTACTATCAATCAGTATTAAAGCCTATTTTACGTGTTTTAACGTCTAAAATCATTCAATTTTAAAAGTTCTGTTTTCATAGTATTAAAAGTGATCTCCAGAAAGAAATATTGTAGCCCCATGATGCGTAGAAAAGTACAAACCAAAAGGGAACCAGCTGCTTGTTACAAAAATCTAAGACGCTTAACAACATACGAGGGGGTAAGTACCCAAAAAAAAACCGGAATTATTTTATAAAAATTATATTATAAATAAAATTTTTTTACAATACGACCTTATTTCCTTCAAAATAATCTCCATTACAACTAATACACTTGTCCCAACGGTATTTCCATTGATCAAAACATTTTTTGTAGTCATCTTTAGAAATTGCTGCAAGCTCGAGCTTCGTTTTTTTCTTAACCTCTTCAACGCTGTCAAATCGTTGACCTTTTCAAGCCTCTTTTCATGTGTGGAAATAAAAAAAAGTCGCATGGAGCGAGGTCAGGCGAGTAAGGTGCGTGGGGCAGCGGAACCATGCCGTTTTTGGCTAAAAACTGCCTAACTGAGATGGCTGGTGTGTGCCGTGTGCGTTGTCGTGGTGGAAGAACCAGTCTCCAGTCTGCCACAAATCGGGTCTTTTCTGGCGAACACTGTTGCGCAATCTTCTTAAAATCTCCAAATAAAATGTTTGGTTGACAGTCTGACCTGGAGGAACATGAACAATGCCTTTAGCATCAAAAAAGTAAATCAACATGGTTTTGATGTTTGATTTGACTTGCCGACATTTTTTTGGACGAGGGTGGCAACTTCCATTGGCTCTTGACTGTTGCTTCGTTTCTGGGTCATAACCATAGCACCATGACTCATCACCAGTAATTACCTTTTTCCAGAAAATCGGGATCATTTTCGAGATGTTCTTTCAGAAGGCGGCAAGTTTTCAACTCGATGTGCCTTGTGATGGTCAGTCAGAAGTCGAGGAAACAAATTTGGCAGCAAACCCTTTTCAGTCCTAAATCTCCTGTTAAAAATTCGCTGAACCGAGCTCCAAGTTAACCCACTACTCTCTGATAGTTCCTCAATTGTCTGTCGACGGTCGGGTGAGCACAAGTTCACGAATTTTTCCCACACATTTTCGTCCATTCGAGAGGTTGATGGACGTCCAGAACGAGGTTTGTCTTCAATCGACATGTCGCCATTTTTTTAAATCGAGCGAAACCACTCGTAGACCTGAGTTTTCCCCATAGCATCATTTTTGTAAGCTGTATTCAACATGAAAATAGTTTTCTGCAGCATTTTTACTAAGTAAAAAACAAAATTTCACAGCTGCACGTTGTTCACTTAAACTTGCCATGACAAAAAACGAAACAAGAACAAAACAGGGTTTAGCGAAAACAGTCACTACGAACGAACAGAATGCACTAGGACAACGGAACTGAGGTCACTGAGCTCGCAATGGGTTGCGTGACACACGCCCTAGCGGCAGGAATGTGTACTACATGCAGCCGGCTGCCAGCAATACGATTCCGGTTACTTTTGGGTACCCCCTCGTACACCAATTAAATATTATAATTAATCTGTAATTTAAGAGTGATGTAATGTACTTTAAAAAATTATCAATAACCTACATTAAATATATTTGCCTGTCTATATAAACTCTCAGGTAGTTTTTTTTCATTACAGGTGTATAATATCCGGTCAGAAGGACCCAAAGATATGTTAGATCCGGCTTGGCGGACCACAATTATTCGAAGGACCAATAATTATGTCTAATATTTAAAAACTCATACTTCGATAGCTGAGCAGGTGGAGCCCATACATTGATTTTCTAAGGAATAACTCTTAGTCGTTTGGGAAAAATAAAAATACGGAATGAGATCACAAAACATAATATTAGGAAAAAAAGGGGCACACAATTAGAGCAAAATACAAGTGTTAAAATGATTTTCTTCTTCTGTTAAATTGTCCAAAAATGTTCCGAATTAGTTGAGGATTTTAAATCTTGGTTGAAAAGAAGATTGTCTTTAGTTGCGAAGGACCATAATAAGAATGATGAAACACTGTTACCTTGCACCGTCCATTGTCTGATTACCTCGACACACATGAAGTTGGGTTGATTGTAGTTCGACCTGGGTTGGATTCCAAGGAAACGTTGCGCTGGTGGAATCCTTGCTGAGGGATGAAGATTCCACCATGAAGATTCCACCTTCACTTTGACACTGTTTTCGGGTTCACTCACGGAACGTTGCGACAAAGTTACTTTTGGCTCGTTAACCAAATAATGTCCGGCTCGAAGGGACTGTTAACTGCCATAGAACGGCTTGCGGTTCACAAGAGACAAGACAAAGGGACACGGCCCGCACTTGGTTAGAGGCTGGTGTTGACGTACAACCTAGCGAAACGGAGGTCTTTGGAAGAACTGGAGAGATGCCTTGGGGAGCTTTTCTTGTCCGCGTCCTGGACGCCTGATTGGTCGGCAGAAGTCACCTCATACCACGTGACGATCGGAACCACTATAGATTTGGAATGCAGGTGGGTGTGTGTGTGTGTGTGTGTGTGTGTGTGTACAAAGATAAGTGGACAATAGATGGCTTATAATAAAAATGGTATCGGACAATGGTGGGCAAAGAGCAGTTCTAAATAACATACAATTCTAATTATTAGTAAAAACTATATTAATGCGTAAAATTTGATTAATTGATATGACTAAATATGAAAAACCTAACATTTCCTGCCTCCTTGAAAACATTATAAGGTTTCAAGAGAAAAAGAAAAAAAAATAAAATCTTGGCTATGGAATAAGATACATATGGTAATAACACACTTAGTCTAAAGTTGATAAAACCAAATAATATAAAACATAGTTAACACAAAGTTACAAACAAAACTCTTGAAAAACAAA
Organism: Homalodisca vitripennis; assembly: GCF_021130785.1. Lineage (NCBI taxonomy): Eukaryota > Metazoa > Arthropoda > Insecta > Hemiptera > Cicadellidae > Homalodisca > Homalodisca vitripennis. The sequence goes on along the minus strand of NW_025785244.1, from coordinate 15,328 downwards.
ACTGTTTATTTACATTTGTCATTCCATAGGAAGTGGAAAGACCTTGACAACTGGTCTAGTGAGAACACCATTAATTGTTTTTAAGGTGATCACTCTTACTATTCCATCTGCACCAGGATGCGTTTTGATGACACGTCCCATTGGCCAGGTTAAAGGTGTGGTGACGGAGCTTGGATGAGCACTAGGTCGCCCACTTGTATGTTAGGCTGTGGTGATGTCCACTTTGGAGCGTGCTGCAGCGAATGAAGATATTCTAGATGCCATCGCTTCCAAATCCTCTGATGGAAGGCTTGTACCAAGTGCCAATGGCGTAGTCTGTTGGTCGGAGTGTTGTGGTGGTCAGCTTCCGGTAGAGCGGCAAGCGGAGTCCCAATCAAAAAATGACCTGGAGTCAAGGCTGATAGGTCTGATGGATCAGCGCTGAGTGGAGTTAACAGCCTTGAGTTAAGCATGGCTTCAACCTGAACCGTTAACGTCATGAATTCAGGAAGAGTTAAGATTGTTTTCTCCCATTACTCTTCGGAGATGGTGTTTAGCACTTTTTACGGCACTTTCCCAGAGTCCGCCTTGATGAGGGGCAGCTGGAGGAATTAAAACGAAAGTCTATGCCCTTTAAACTCGCAAAATGTAAAATTTTGTCCATAGCCGTTGAGGCTTTCACGGTTTCACTTAATATTTTTTTCAAAGATGATTCTGCACCAATGAAGTTAGTTCCGCAGTCTGAATAGATTGTTTGAGCACAGACCGCGTCGTGATTACAAAACGGGTTAATGCTGCTAAAAAAAACCTTCGGTGGTTAAATCTGTCACTAACTCAATGTGCACAGCCTTCGGTTACCATGCATATAAAAATACACAAATAGACTTTTATTTTGTCTAAGAGCTTTAAGATGATGCACTCGCGCACAAAAGGGTCCGGCGTAGTCTACAACTCCTGTAGACTGAAATGGCCTTGAGGGTGTAACCCGAGAGGCAGGTAGGTCACCCATCAGTGGTGTTCTATTTCTAGGCTTGTGACGAAAGCACGTAGTACATTTGAAAATACGTGAACGTATGGCACTGCGAGCAGAGATGATCCAATATCTCTTGTGAGAGAAGAGCCTGAGTCAGCTGTGGTCCGGAATGCAGGTGTATCCGGTGGTAATAATCGATAATCAAGTTTACTACTGGGTGTTGTTTTGGTAAGTAGCACGGGGTGTCGTGACTCATAATTTAGATGGCTATTTTTTAGCCGGCCGCCTACGCGAATAACATCCGCCTCATCGATGAAAGGCTGCAATTTCCAGATTGCGTTGTTACACTGCTCATTCTTTTTTAACAACAAATATTCTGAAGAAAAAGCTGTTTGCTGTACAAGCTTTAAAGATTTTTTTGTTTAGCTGTTTTCAATTCAATAAACAGACAATAGTTTTGATTTGTCAGTTGAAGATCCATTTTTACAATTGTTGATGAATCTTAAAATATAGGCCACAATTCTGATCAATTTATTCCAAGAGGAAAATTTGGTGAATTATTTCCCAATGTTCAAACAATAGAGCTTTGTAATACGCTCAGAGGAGTCTCTTTAGTTTCTCTCTCGATTTCCCTTTTATCTTCAAAGAAGGTGAAATGAGGCCAAGTTTGTCCGGTCCAGTTTTAGCCACTGGGGACTTTCGAACCATAGTGTATGGTTTTTCAATTGTGATGCTAATAGGCCACGTGATCCGACGTCACTCGGATTGTCGCTTGATGTGACATAATTCCAAAACCGTGACGGAAATGTGTTCTGAATTTCTGCCACTCTATTTGCCTACTATATGTTTTCAACTGATACGGTGGTGTTTTTTATCCAGTGTAGAGCTCACGGTTGAGTCACTCCCATAACATGACATGATTGAAAGTAATATTGCTGAATTGTTGAATGCAATAAGTAGCTAATTTTGACAGCAGATGTGCTGCGCAGAGTTCAAGGCGTGGTATTGTGGATCTTCTTTAATGGAGATACTCTAGTTTTCGACATGACTTGTCTTATCACTGGGGCCTCATTTCATTTGGTTACACTTAATAAAAATGACGGCTGCGACGCCTTTTTCAGACGCGTCACAAAAACCCAATGAAGTTCTACGCTGCTGGCGGCGTGGAGGGGAAATACGCGATCGATTTTGATGTCACCCATATGATCCTGTGTGTCGTTCACATACAATAGCCATTTTTCAGCTAGTTCAGCGAATTGTGGTTGGGTTTGAAACTTCCTTTCTAAGGATACAAAACGTCTTTCTGCGGCTGCTCGAGATGAGATTAAACAGCTGGGTTTCTGTTTTGAACGGTAATCTAACAACATTACCGTCCGTCTCCATTTCGCGTATGAGTACTATCAAAAAGTTTCATCACACTTTGTTTCTTCAATGCTTTTGTGATTGATTGATAGGCGGTTCCTCTTGAACCCAAAATTTTTGTTAATGCTGTGTGAAGCGAGTTGTCGTGAGTAGACAAAAGTGCAATCGAATAGTTACTAACTGGCTCTGTCGGGGTGACACAAGGAGCTGTTCCCATAAGTATGAAGCCGAACTGAGTGCCGATCAGATGTGGCAGTCCCGGTCCTAAACTATGATTTTTCTTGTGTGAAGACAGTGGGTATTATGGTTCCACCCAACAATCACAATCAATGCCGCCAAGGGGTGTCAAAAGTCGGATCCGGATCCGCTAAGGTGTAATGCTTAACTAGATGCGACAATTCTGGACTTATTTTTCGCCCTTGGGGAGGTTCACAGATATTTTATCCAAGATGTGGAACTCCTGATCAGGAGCTATGAGCTGACCTGACAAAGTGTTGACTTGAAGAGATAAACATGCCACGTGTGTTAGAGGCATGCTGTGATAAACCAGCAATTTGGAATGTTTGAATGATAACGTCTTGCTCCTAGCAATGAGGCTGCCTGACACGTTATCAGATTACAAAGTACTTCCGGGAATCCAGTAATCCGCGGGAAAACATGGGACTGTCCATTTTCAGCAGTTAGTTTCACTAAGATGGTACCTAAGAGTACCGTTGACTGTTGTGGCGGATGCACAGGTGGCAGCGTTCTTAGTCGTAGACAGCGTGTGACTGGAGTGGGGACTCGTGACGTCAATCTGGAGGAGGTGTTCCCGCTACTCTCGGCTGTGGTAATTCGATCGATGATGAGTCGTGTTGTGACGTCGCTCCACAGCTGATTGATGACGTGTCGAGTATTGATTGCTTGCTTCACTTCGCTCAGTGTCGCGCCTGACTGGAGATGTAGCAATGTGTGTGATGTCGTTTGCGACACCGTTTACAAGTATGCGATGATTGACATTGAGGCAAATTATGATCTCTCAAGCACGAGAAGCATTTTCGTTCTCGTTTTACAAGTTGAAACCTTTCAGCTGGTGAAAGCTTTAGAAATGTGGGACAAACATGGGATTTTGTGATCAGAGTTACCACAAGCAAAACAACTGCTACTATTTATATTGTGAGCTGTTACTAAAGCGGTGGGTTTGTGTTTGTCTTCAAACCGGCGTGACCTTTTGAGATCGCTGATTGAAAGCTTTAACTGGAGCTTTCTTTGCTGACGAGTGGAGGTCTGCATCTTCACTCATGTTACATTCTGTGTTCAGAAACAAGATTATGTCTTTGACTGTTAGGCAAAGTGTGTGTTTCCTCTTCGTTCGAGGACCTAAAAGATTCTAGACGTTTGCGTAAATCTCCATCTAATTTACGAAGTAACAATGCTGAAAGCAAAGGGTTGGCTTGTGTGGTTACGTCACACTCAATGCCTTCAAAGCCTCACTGTGTTCATGGGAAAGTGTTCACGAATGTTCTGAGTCCTCCGTACTGACTGACTGCTAACATCGGGTAAATCAAATCAAATGATTCAAAATGTAGAGTAACCAAGCGTCTTGTTGAGTGAGTAACGCTGACGTAAGATATTGTACACAATTAGATAATTTGCTGTACTAATGTTGAAATTCTTGATTAAGGCGAGGGGTTCGCCAGAAAGAATCGAGAGCAAATATTGGGAATTTGACTACACTTGTTAAGGCGGTGTTGCGATGCACAGTGCTATCATACAAGTTGATAAAGGATACCCACTTGGCTGGGGGTCGCCAGAGAAGTGGTGAAGCTCTAGGCGCGGCAGATTGATATGTGACAGCGCGTCGCTAGGGGGGGTTTGCCGCTCACTGTGTACCGACGGTGTGTTGACGGCGCTTCCTCAGGAGACATAGCGGACTCTATCAAACCAGAAATCTGAACGAAAAGATCGTTAATTTCGTCTTGATCCGTAGAGAGAGTCTTTCCACGGACAATTCTTTGGTCGTCTGCTGCAACCTCCACGATCCTAGCTAAATTAGCTTCGAAGTCCATTCCCGTTTTTTTTGGAAACTTCGCTCAGATAGCTGTTTAAAACGTACGTTGAACAACATGAGTTAAAGGGATTTCGCTCTTAACTATTTTTTCAACTTCTTTTAGAATTTTGGTAAATCTATTCCTTAACTAGCAGTGTCAACCTTTCATAGGTACTGACTTTGATTGGAGCCATGATTAGTTTTTAGTGAATATTTAACTTAAAATATGAAATTACTACAGCAAACTAAATAACCAACTAAAATTATAATCAATGACAATTATGAGAAATTAATTAAACCCTTGATAATGTAAACAATATTTCAAATAAAACAATACACAATAAAAATCATCCAATCACCTATGATAATTGGTTACACAATTATTTCCAGGAGACGTTGTAGTTAAACACTAATACAAGATATTTCAATTTCCTCTCATAATAAATACTTCTTACTTAATTTTTATTTATGACAATCACAAATGAGATACAATAGTTGGCAAAAACAATAAATGTTGCAAGTGTAATGCAATGTAGTGTATAGACAATGGATGTAAGGTATAAGATGTGTCAATGTTTGTTTACAAACAATGCGTTTTAAAATTGTAGTGTGGTATGTAATGTAAGAGTAGTGAGGGGATGAGTGTTCAAGATGGCCCCTGCGCGTCCGCTTGGGGGAACGCTAACTTTTTGGCGCTACAAATACTAGTCTCTTACACAATGGAAACACAATGTCTTATTTTCCAACACCAAATAAAAGTTTATTTCTCCATAGTCTGATGAAAATCCGGGTCGACCAGGACCAAAAGAAATGTGTGATATCCGGTCAGAAGGACCCAAAGGATATGTTAGATCCGGCTTGGCGGACCGCAATTTATTCGAGAGGGACCAATAATTAATGTCTAATATTTAAAAAACTCATACTTCGATAGCTGAGCAGGTGGAGCCCATACATTGATTTTCTAAGGAATAACTCTTAGTCGTTTGGGAAAAATAAAAATACGAATGCGATCACAAAACATAATATTAGGAAAAAAAAAGGGGCACACAATTAGAGCAAAATACAAGTGTTAAAAATGATTTTCTTCTTCTGTTAAATTGTCCAAAAATGTCCGAATTAGTTGAGAATTTTAAATCTTGGTTGAAAAGAAGATTGTCTTTAGTTGCGAAGGACCATAATAAGAATGATGAAACACTGTTACCTTGCACCGTCCATTGTCTGATACCTCGACACACATGAAGTTGGGTTGATTGTAGTTCGACCTGGGTTGATTCCAAGGAACGTTGCGCTGGTGGAGTCCTTGCTGAGGGATGAAGATTCCACCATGAAGATTCCACCTTCACTTGACACTGTTTTCGGTTCACTCACGAACGTTGCGACAAAGTTACTTTTGTCTCGTTAACCAAATAATGTCCGGCTCGAAGGGACTGTTAACTGCCATAGAACGGCTTGCGGTTCACAAGAGACAAGACAAAGGGACACGGCCCGCACTTGGTTAGAGCTGGTGTTGACGTACAACCTAGCGAAACGGAGTCTTTGGAAGAACTGGAGAGATGCCTTGGGGAGCTTTTCTTGTCCGCGTCCTGGACGCCTGATTGGTCGGCAGAAGTCACCTCATACCACGTGACGATCGGACCACTATAGATTTGGAATGCAGGTGGGTGTGTGTGTGTGTGTGTGTGTGTGTGTGTGTACAAAGATAAGTGGAAATAGATGGCTTATAATAAAAATGGTATCGGACAATGGTGGGCAAAGAGCAGTTCTAAATAACATACAATTCTAATTATTAGTAAAAACTATATTAATGCGTTAAAATTTGATTAATTGATATGACTAAATATGAAAACCTAACAACAGGGTTTTCATGTGTCCAAAATATTGTAGACAATGTTAGTGGTACTAATGTAGGGGAGCGCTAGCATGCAAGTGGAGTAGACGTGTGTGATCTCGGCTCCGTGAATTTTTTATCCGTTATCAAGGTTTATGTAAGAGTTATTTGGAAAATTTGTGCCCGTTATGTTACTTTGGATGTCAACTCTTACCTATTAAGTTATTTGTCAGTGAATGTGCTTTTATAAACCTAATTGCTGTGATAACCACTACACCTCGTGCAAAGTGAGGTTAGTTGAGTTGGGAGCTGAGACGCCAGTTGGGGCACGCCAAGTCAAGTCAGCTGGTGGTGACGTATCTACTGTACTGTCGTCTGTCAACTGCAGTCTGTCGTCTGCTGTCATGAGTGAAAAACAACAAGTCTATTGTGCGTACTCGTGCTCAGAGTGCCAGTGATATGCAAGCCTTATTGATGAAAAACTAGATCTTATTCTTTTAAAAATTTCTCATATTGAATCGGACAGTGCCTTATTTAAATCTGATATAAAAACAATAAAAGAAGATAACAAGAAGTTTGCTGCAGACATCAACCAAACTCTAGACTTTTACTCCAAAAGGCTGACCGATATTGAAAACGATGTTACCGTTCAAAGGACGAAATAAAGACCCAGGGTGAAAATATCGAGTTGTTAAAAAGTGACAACGTTTCTCTGAGGCGAGAGGGTGTCAAGTCTGAAGAAAAAACTTAACGCTAATGCGCAGTATTTGAAGAGCAACTGTTTTTGAGATACAAGGTGTTCCTGAAAAGAAAACTGAGAATGTGACCGAGTTGGTGATAGCAGTAGCTGATGTCTTGGGATTCAAGATGACTCCTACAATGATTGACGCGGCGCATCGCCTGGCAGCTGTTCCTGGGAGAACTGGTCCACGGCACATCATCGTGAAGTTTTGTCGCAGGTTCGACATGGAGCCAAGTACGTCGCCTGGCCATCAAGAAAAAAGGTTTCTCTGCTTTCTAACTTGGGCTTCTCCAGTGATCTGTCCGTTTATGTGAACCTGGCGATGACTCGAGAAACAAGGATTCTGTGGGCGGACACTCGCAAATTGAAGGACGAGCTGCTTTTCAAGTTTGCATGGATCACCGCTGCCGGAAAGATATTCCTGAGAAAATCTGACGGAGATCGACCTGAGCTGATAGAGGACCACTCGGACCTGGAGCGCCTGAGACGAGCACCGCGGACTGGACCACGGATGGAGGAAGGGAACGACACCAATGGTTAAGCTGCCGGCTGTCATTGCATCGCCAACGTATGTTTTGTTATTATTTATTATCTATTTGTTCCTTTGTGTATATTTACTGCATGTGTTATTTATTTGTCTTATTGCATTGCCTAGGTGCATGTGTATATATATATATTTTTCTAATTTATTACTTTATAAATGTGTAGTAACTTAAATATTTATTATCAAAATGTTAGAGGTCTTAAGACCAAAACTTTATCTTTTAGATTGGGGGTATTAAATAATAGCTATAAAATTATTGCACTCACAGAAACCTGGCTTAATGAATCTATAAGTAACTCTGAACTGTTTGATGATAGCTATAATGTATACAGGAGAGATAGAGTTGGTTTGGGTGGGGGTGTCTTGTTAGCTATAAAAAATAATTTAAAATCTAGTCTTATTCATACTTTAGAAACTAATGGGGAACATATATGGGTGCGAATTAATTTAACAAAATCTCTTTCAATTATTATAGGCGTAGTATATTTCCCTCCTAATTCACAAATAGCATTGTACAAAGAGTTTTTCGAAAAATTTGAACAATTCAACCTTTCTAAATGCGATAAAATTTTAGTCATGGGTGATTTCAATTTACCCATAACTGGAATCAATTTTACTTTGACTGATGGGGGAGAAATTTGTAGACAGTTAATGTTTTTTATGCAAATGTTTGACCTTAAATTAAAAAACAACGTGTTAAACTGTTCCGGGAGAACCTTGGATTTAGTTGTGACTGATATAGATTTAAATGTGTTTGAAGATGTAGCCTTTGGTTAAGTTGGATCGTTATCACCCGCCATTGCAAATTGTTTTTGAGTGTATTGTAAATAAGACTAAAGGTTCGCCTATGAGCAATGGCAGGTTTAATTTTAAAAAAGGAGATTACTTGGCTCTTTACAATTCAATCCACTGTTTAAACTGGGAAGGGGTTTTAGGTACTAGTGATGTAAATGACGGTGTTCATATTTTTTATAATTTATTGTATTCCAAAATTAATGAACACATACCTGTAAACAAAGCAGAAAAAAATTAAAATATCCAATCTGGTTTTCATACGGTACAATTCAAATAATTAAAAGGAAAGAACGATTACGCAAACAATATAAAAAATTAAAATTTGAATACTTGTTGAATGAATTTAAATTAATTAGAGCTGAATCAAAGCGGTGTATTAAAATTGATTATTTAAATTATACTTCCTCTTTAGAGCAAGACGTTGTAAACAATCCGATGTCATTCTGGAGTGCGGTGAGGAGGTTGAGGTCGACTGATAACAGAACTACAACAATGACAGTGGACGGGGGTGAGGTGGAGGGTAATGCGGAGATAGCGGAGGCCTTTGCTCAGTATTTCCAGTCGGTGTACGATACCTCTGCTCTGGACTGTGATCAGCTGGCTAGCGTTGCGCTCAGCTCTCCTGTTCATTCAAACATTCCTTCCTTCTCTCTGGGTGCTATTACTGATCAGGAGATGTTGCAAGCATTTATGAAACTCAAGTCCAAGCGATCATTTGGTCCAGACGGCATACCATCTTTTATTTTTAAAGGATGTTTTGAATTTTTAATTACACCTTTAAAACACTTATTTAATGTTTCAATCAAAACAAATTATTTTTCCAGACCGGTGGAAACTAACAAAAGTGGTTCCAATATTTAAAAAAGGCTTGAAGAACGATATAAAAAACTACAGACCAGTTGCTTTGTTGTCAACTCCAGCTAAGCTATTCGAATCAATTTTATACAGTAGAATTTTCAACCACGTGCAAAATTATATTACACCTTTTCAGCATGGGTTTATCTCTGGGCGCTCTATTAACACTAATCTATTAAACTTTTCAGATTACTGCTCATCAGTTTTAGATAGAGGGAGTCAAGTTGACGTAGTTTACACAGATTTCTCTAAAACATTTGACAAGGTCAATCATTTAGAACTATTAAAAAAATTATTATTTTTTGGATTCTCTGAAAATTCTATTAAATTTTTTTCATCATACCTTGGCAAGAGGAAACAATTAGTGACATTTAATGGGATTCTGTCTAGTGAATTTGAAGTACAATCTGGTGTGCCTCAGGGTTCTAATCTTGGTCCGCTGTTGTTTATTTTATTTATAAATGATATTGTGGAATGTGTGAAAAATAGTAAAGTCTTGTTGTATGCAGATGACATGAAAATCTTCCGTGAGATTAAATCTTTAAACGATTGTAAATTACTGCAAGACGATTTGGATCGTTTGTTCTTGTGGAGCCAAACAGGCCTGCGATTTAACGCGGACAAGTGTGTTGTCATGAGGTACACTAGAAAAACTCGAAATGTTGTAAATTTTAATTACTTATTAAATGACACTATTCTATCCGTCTGTTCAAATTTCAAAGATTTGGGTGTTATTTTCGACACTACTTTTTCCTTTTCCAAGCATGTAATCGATATTTGTAAAACAGCGTATAAAATTTTTGGATTTGTATGCAGGTCGAGTCAATTTTTTTAAAAAAGTATCTACATTAATACAATTGTATTTTTCCTTGGTTCGATCAAAATTGGAATTCGGATTTGTAATATGGAACCCAATTTCAATATTATTTAATTGAAATGATTGAACGCTTACAAATAAAGTTTCTAAGGTTTTTGTACTTCAAAATATTTGGCATTTATACATACTTAATACCTTATTCTGAATTATTGACTTTGTTTGAGTTTTGATAGCCTCCGTAGGCGACGTTGTGTGGGGTCTCTAGTTTTCTTGAAGAAGCTGATAACTGGGGAGGTGAAACTGCAGTGTCCTGCTTGCCCGTTTAAACTTTAATGTTCCTCCGCCCCTCGTCTAGAGCTCGAGCGTTGTTCAGTCCTCACTTCTCTCATTCAAATCTAGGTGCACATTCACCTATCAATACAATGATGCGGCTGTACAATGCTCTGCCTGACCATGTTGAGTATAGTGTCGTCGACCTTGACCTCTTTTACCGCAATAATCAGACCTTGCTTTGAATAAAATCGTGTACCGAAGCACTTTCTTTTCCTCGGGTGTCCGGATCAGTGCGGGCCGACGAAAAGCCGGATAGGCCTTGTATTTTCTTACAAGGCCATTGTCTGTGCTGGCGCTTGGCCCGGGAACGCCTGGGGACATCTGGAGTTTGGGGGTGTTAGGGAAGCTGAGGCGGTGTTGAAAAAAGCCAGAGCCAAAATAACTCTTTTAAAATATACAAAGCTGTTATTGGTATCCGAGTTTAAGGTTCAATTACACTATTTAATAAATGTGTTATTTATGATATTATTTAATTTCTATTATAGTGTTCATTGTTTGTTTTTTATGTTACCTATATATATAAATGTTCTATATTAAAAAAAAAAAAATTTCGGTCTAGGTAAATAATATGTAATTATACTGAGTTGATGAGGTGTTTGTTGTTATTATTATTGCTGTTGATAGGCATAATTTATTTCAATGTACAATTCTTTAATTTAGGGCATGAAGAGCATGGACTTGATTTAAGCATTAGTGTTGTAATTTTTGAGCATTTGGTTAGGCTAGTAAGAATAAAAACTATTAGTTATATATGAATTGATATGTTACAATATAATTGGTATAACTATCTGTATTGTAACATGTAAAATCTAAATAAATAAATAAATAAATAAATGTATTTTAATTTTTGAACAAAATAATTTAATTTGAGTATTTGTTTGTAAATATGATTGTACATATTTTATTTATTATGTACTTATGATATTAGAAGGATAGAAGGACATATTAATTTATGAAAGGAATGTCTTCATTAGTCAAATATTTATATTTATTAAAATAAAAACTAGCATATAAGTATTGAAGATTCTGACATGACCCTAACTGTTACTGTCTAAAGTATTTTCTATTTATGACAAAACTACAGCATCTTATAATAAGATTTTGTTCAAGCATTCCTTGGTGTTAAAAATTGAACCAATAACCACCAGATAAAGTTGATTTGTTAGTTACTACTAGGAAAAATGTATGTATATATTCAATTTTAATGGAACGTCAAGCACTCTAAATTATTTTCCAGTTACTGTAAAAACATATGTAGGAGTCATGATCATAGAAAATGAAGGAAAAAAAATTTCCCAACAATTCCGTCATGACGGTGGATTGTAATAGGTAATTTTCCATTAATTTATTTTAAAAATATTATTAATACAAGCTCATGTGTGTTTGGTGATATGAGGTGGAAGAATCTTGATACTAATTTATCAACCAACAGTTAATATTTTCAGCATAGATAGGTTTACTCCTACCAAATAATTTTTACTTGCCAGAACATTATTTTTTAATTTGCTTAAAAATAGTAGCAATGTAACGGAACATCATAGGTTAATATTTTAAAGAAAATTTTTATTATAATAAAAATTGTACATTTTTGAATGTAGACTAAATTAAGAAATGTGACAACAGGAGTGGGATATTTTGTGAAGATAAATTGTTCTAGCACTAGGTAAGTAATAGGAAAATGTTGCTCCAGCGGGCCATGACATAATTGAAAAAACAGACTTTGTGCAAAAACCACGTCCTACTGCTCATTACTTTCATAATGCACATGACTGATTTTCATCTATTTTAAAGGCTGTAACTGATTTAAATCTGATTTTCTGAATCCACATAGAATACCTATCATAATTCTACATAGTTCAGTTCATAATTGGCCTTAAATATTGCCTGGGTGTCTTAAGAATGTTTGTGTAATGTATTCAGTTTTATTCATAAATATTGGACAATTGAGTATTTAAATTCTTCACTTACTATTAACTATTGACTGGTATAATCTGACCTAAAAGTGGGGTACTAGATTTCATAGCTAAAAGAAAAGAAAACCAAAGAGAACTGTTAGGTCAACAAGGTCTACAAGTGTAAAGCAGAAGTTCTTATTTGAGGAAAAGCATCTTGATATAAATGGTTCTCTGTATATTATTGAAAAATGTAAAGGCCATTGGGGAGGAGGAGGCATCAGCATGTTTAAGGTGTTAATTTGTTTAGCAATGAATAGAATATCACTGCTTGGTAAATCTAATGCTATGTAGACCTTTAGTAAATTTGTACAGGGTACATTATGAAAGTAATGAGCATTTTCATGAAAAACCAGATTTATTTATTCGATTAGTACAAATGGTTAAAATTCTTGAAAAATAGTCTACTCCTGAATCAATACACCTGCGGAGACGTTTCTGCCATGCTTGGAAAGCACCCTGGAACTCCTCAGCTGGAATGCCTCTAAGGAACCTTATAACTTCAGCTTGGATGTTCTCCACTGACTCCCAGTTTTTTCTCTTCACCTCTCGCTTCAGTTGGGGAACAAAAGAAAATCACACAGAGCTGTGTCAGTGCGTAAGGAGTCTGAGGCACCACGGGAATCTTGTTCTGGGTCAAGTAATTGGTAACGACGAAAGCTGAGTGGCTGGGAGCATAGTCGTGGTGAAGCTTGAAGATGTCAGGCTGGGTGCGCGTAATTCAGCGTTTCTGTCTCTTGAGCATCTCCAGGTAAAAGGCTGCAGTTGACAGTTTGTCCTTGTAGTACAAACACAAATTGGACAATTCCTCGGATATCAAAGAAGACAATCAGTATTGTTTTCATATAAGACTTGCTCATGCACGCTTTTATGGGTTTGCGAGAAGATTGTGTGTGCCACTTAGAGCTGTGCCTTTTCAATTCTGGATCACACCCGAACATCCAGGATTTTGTTCCCGGTTAGAGTAGAGTTTAAAAAGTCTGGAATCATTTTCTAATCAATTCCAAAAATCCTTTACTGTGCAAAACACTAACTTCTTTCTGCGCCTCCGTCAACACCTTCCATACAAGCTTCACACAGACCTTTTCGTATTTGCAAATCCTCTGTCACTATCCCATGTGCCACAAATGTTGACAAGTTCAGAGTGTCAAGCCATTACCTGGATACTTAACCGACGGTCTGAACTCAAAACTTCATTCACACGCTGCATGTTTAAATTGGTTCGGGGTTGTTGTTGGGCGTCCATAACGAGGCTCTTCGGTGACCTTCTCCCGGCCCTCCTTGAAGGCCTCAGCCTTGTACCACTTTTTCACATAGAGATCTCAAAAGGCATTCCCTCCTTAAACGCCTCTTGAAGCATTTGATAAACTTTCCGTTGCATTCCTTCCCAAGCCGCACACAAAACTTGATCACGTACCGCTGTTCAAGCAAGTGCTCCACTGGCCGTGACATAATCGAAAAACAGACTCTGTTGCAAAGACAAGTCCTACTGCTCATTTACTTTCATAATGCACCCTTTATAATTTAAAAAGATAGAGTATTTTAAGGAGATATAAAATTCAATAATGGTACACTAATATTTATTTAGTGATAAAGGATTTTAAACATTTATTTTTCAGAAGAACAAGTTGAAGCAATTCACAATACACTAAATAACACATTATTATATTACAAATTACATCAAACAGATTGCTTTAGTTGAATACTTATAGGTTGTTACCTGTAAAACCTGAGTGTTCCGCTTTCTCCCAGAGTTTGTTGAGTTTCTTATCCTTGAACAGACTCTTGTTGAGGTGAGAATCAGAGGAGCCACTCATTGGCTTGTGGTGCTTATACTTGGCAGGGTCGTTGACCTCTTCAAAGTGCTCCAAGAGGCCATATGTGCTCATTATACCTGAATCCAGTCATAGTTCAAAATTATTAACAGAAAAGTAATGCTTAAAAAATGCAGTTTTTTACATTCCACAACATTGTAAAATTGTATTTTAATACCATAATGAGGAATTAATTTCCATTTCTTATTACAGTACATAAAATAGATTTTTTGCTAAGGTTTACTACATAGTTTTTATTTATAGTCTTATTAATTTATTAGTTAAGTATAAAATTTCACTAAATAGTAAGTAGTGAACCAAAACTAAGTATCAATATTGTATTAAATGAAGCAATATAGGTTTTATTAAAAAAAAAACTTTATTTTTGTCCTAAATGAATTTCTTAATGAAATAATGAAGGGAATGATAAATGGTGATTTTTATTTGTGGCGTGTTTCTGGATTTACAAAAAAGCTTTTGACTGTGTAAATATAAATATTTTGCATTGATAAATTAGAAAAACTATGGAATAAGAGGGACACCTCATGATTTACTGAAATCTTACTTGGTCTGTCGGAAACAGTTTGTCACCATAAAAAATGATCAGGCTGAAGTCACATCTAAAAGATCAGACATTAAGTGGGGTGTGCCTCAGGGTTCCGTTCTTGGTCCATTGCTATTTTTAATATATATTAATGACATTGGAAATGTAAGTAACCCTAACCAGACAATTTTATATGCAGATGACACGATTTAGAAATCATAGCAAATATACAAATTAATAATATAGTTGCAATACTTTAATGAAAACTTTTTAACAGTAAATGCTAATATATCAACAGCTGTAAATTTTACTTCAAATAAAAAATCTTCCTTTGAAATTCAAATTGCAGTTGACAATTTAGTAATACCAATGTGTATGATTCTACAAAATTTCTTGGATTGATTATCGACAAAAATTTAAATTGGAATGACACATATAACTACTCTCTGTTTAAAGTTATCTAAAGCAATATTTATGATGAGAAAACTGTCTGAATTTTGCAACGATAAAGCTCTTAAAATGGTATATTATGCATTTTTTTACTCTCAGTTGGTTCATGGTATTGAAATAATGGGGAAATACATTTAAAAAAAAAACATTAATAAAATGTTATTAATACAAAAAAAAAAAAAAGTACGTTATATTTACTGGTTATTGGCTATAAGGATTCATGATAAACAAAAAATTTCAAGAACTTCATATTATGACAAGTCCCTTGTTTTAGGGTTGTTGTATAAACTGTTGCTATATATGGCTACGTC
>NW_025785243.1:0-22357 GCF_021130785.1 Homalodisca vitripennis | reverse complement strand
GGTTATAGATGTGATATGTATTCATCTTAGCGTAATGTGTATTGGCCATATGTGTTGGTACTATTAAAAATTCTTTAACCCCTCAATGGATTTTTTTTTTAAGGCTTTTCATAACCTAGCAAAAATAATATTTATACTGTAGCTATAGTCATTCGACAAGTAATTTTGGTGAAATACTGAAGAGATTTAGGGACAATCGTTAAATTTGATCTCGAATTGAGCGTTTACTTACAATGTAATGACATATCCAATACAAAAACACGGTCAGACTCTCTAAAATGTATTTGGACATGGACAAATAACCTTTAATTTGTATAAAGGAACTTTTTTTAGGACATAACATGCTTAAAAATTGCACTTAGTTCTAAAAGGACCTGTGCACATGTTTCCGTCCTCCCTTCCCCCATACGAACAGAATCGTATTCTGGATGGGTAAGGGTTGGGGTTGTGGGCCTCCGTCTTCTGTTGAGATAATGAGGGCGAGGAGTCAATCCTCCAGTCAAAGTGTGTTAATATGTAAGGCATAGCAACCTGCCTGTAATACTTTGGGAGCACCACACAACGTCACACAGTTACTGTCCCTCAACTTTTGGTTTGGATTGTGGGTGGATTGATACACTGAGTAAGTGGATGTAGATTAAATGAAACATGGTCGCAAGAGTCAAGAACTGACATTATCACTTTCCAACATCCACCTGAAATAAAAGGATCTCTCATTACCACAGGAAAACCAATACTGGCAGAGAAATTCTAACATTCCATAGAATCGACCAAATGGGACCAGAACCATTTATCTCATCTACCTGTGACTACGAAGGGAATAACAGAACAAACCCTGCCAAAAAAAAACCTTATTTACTACTAGCTTAGTATCTTCTGCTTCCTGTAAGAAAGCCAAGGACACAATTACAGCAGAACACTCAATAAACCTTCCTCCAGTCCTTTTATCCTAAAAAATAATATCTTCTCTTTCTAAAAAAAAGACAAATAATCTATCTAAAAATGGCAAAAACAATTCGTGCTAAAACTCATATAACTCGTAAATCTATTTCCATTTCATCTATCTAACAATTCAGTGATTTTATAGTACCCCGTCATACACAAATACTCTATATGGATTGGAGAGCAATAACCACCATCCCTTCATCTGGAGAAAAATCTTATTCTGTTTAATTTTAGGAAATAAAAGCAGTTCATAATCATAGCGGAGCTCATCGAAAAAATAGATAACACAGCAGATTTCCCTACGATGAATCCAACTGCCAAAATATACCTGCCTTTTTTTAATCATTGTTTTTAAACAAACAAACGCCCACATAACGGATTGTTCAAACGGCAAAGGTCAGAACAAACCATGATTTGATAAGCCTCCAAAATTTACAATAGTAACACGGAAAGATACAGATTAAAACAACCAAGAAATATCAGCAATGGATAGGGCCTAAATAACACAACCTAAAAAATGCATCCTCAAATTTTTAAAAGGTCAACCCATCTCACTGTACTCCACCAAATACGTATTTTCGAAAGGGCTAGTCAATAAGAGAGATCAAACGTAACACCATCTGTCTACATCAAATTTTCTCGCCAAAATATACTAGTGTTATTTAGAGCAAAGTTTAATCAAAGGTGAAAAATCTCAAAAACACAGTATTTTCCTGGATAGTCTTGTATGCTGATTTATAGGTAGAGAAAAACTAGCATGACTATGGGGACATTACTGTATTTCTGATACATGAAGTTAACTAGTTTTAGACAGTGACCGAACAGATATCATTCAAGACAAATGTGAAGAAATCCTCATGTCGAAGAGTAAGCTGTAGAGAAAATTTCATAATCAATAAGTCCGCAACTTTAACATAATTGGGGTACTATCTCGGACGCAACCTCAACAGGGCATAATCTCCATTTCAAGGTTCTACAAACTTCATCTCTGGTGTACTGGAAAAACGATCAAGCCCTCTTATAATAAGCTAGATTCTTCTTATTGGGAGGACATTAATACATTGGGTAATATAAAGATAAAAATCAAGAGAGAAGAATTACAGACTAGAAGATCATTCTTGCTCGTATCATGATATTCAACGGTTGGATCTATACCTGCAACCCAAGTTCACCTCAAGATACTGTAAGGTCTATTGATTGCATTCTGTACCAAAACCTTTCTCCTGATAGAATTACAAAGTAGACGTTCTGCGACAATGGCTTATCTGATCACAAGGCCACTAAACTTCTGCCACAGTGGAAGTTTTCAGCTCGATCATAAGGTCAATATGTTCACTGTCAATTTAAAAGCGGCACATTAAGATGCACATACAATGGCTGCTTATTCGAGCAAACGCTTATCAGAAACATATCTGGAATCTGATGCATACAATGCATTCACCAATGATGGTTACATATAACATATTAATAGAGCAATTACAATTGAAATTAAGTGCTGCATGCCCCAAAACACGCGAAAAACCAGAAAAAAACAGCAAATAACATTATTTCTGAATCACATTGATTGAATAGGGCAACGACAAAATGCTTAAGGAAGATTTCCTCAAAACCTTCTCTAAAACAACTATTTGAAAATGATTGGACAACATTGAAAAGAATATCAATTATGACTCACCAACGAAGAATCTTTAATTACCTCAGACTCAAAGAGGGATAAGAAAAGAGGCTAATATTCAGTATATCCGTCAGGCAAATAACATATCAAAACGATATTTGGGATGTTAATGAACACTGAAAAAGCATCTAAGGGGGGAAGAAAGCAAAACAGCAGCCTCAACTGGTTACAGTAGAAAGCGAGCTAAAATAACCCATAGAAAATTTGTTGAAAAAAATTAAAACCTAGTTCTGCAGCATTGCTGAAAAAACACAGTGCAGAGGCTTACATGACACCTCAAGACTTACCATGACCAAATCAGGAATCATAACAAACACATTGAACTTTTACACCTACAAGTCCTCAAGAAGTCAAAGAAATCATCTTCAATTCATAAGAACACAGAAAATCATTGGCAGACTCGATGATATTATCATCAAAAACTGGCTAGGCACTTGTGAAACTGTCTTTTGCTCCCCTACTAGCAAGCAGATAATGAACACAATCCTTTAAAAGTTGGTGTTTTCCCTTTTGCTATGAAAACTGCTAAAGTTTTCCCAAAATTAAAAAGTGGTACTATCCGCTGAAATAGGAAAGCCACTTATTTCTAACACTTCCAACTTTTTTGCTTAAATAATGTAAATATAAAATATATTGTTTTGAGGGGAGACTTTTGTGGCTTACTTAACATCAACTTAAATCTTGTTCCCACCAATCAGCATGCATTTCTAGAATAAAGATCAGTAACCTCAGCCCTAATTGCCCTGAGTCATATTATTGATTAAATTGATGACAAGTTCCACCTTAGCAATACCTACCCTTCTATAGTAAGGCCTTTGGACTGTTCTCTTGGGGACATTTTTAGATAATACTAAAGAAAGTTATATCCTGAAGGACGCTGCACAATTAGTTGAGATATCATAAAGCATGCAACAAGCTGGTTGTAACTCAGTCCGTTCAGATCAAAGTGCCTTCCTAGTATCGAGACTCATGGGATTTCCTCTAAGGACTCGGATACTGGGGGCACCCAGTGCTGTTTATACTTTTAAACTCATGACTTCTCCAAAACTACATTAGAGACTACAGCTCTTTGTAAAGGCAACAATCAGCCGAAAAAAAACCTAAGCATAACATGCTTACGTAGCCTTAAATATTGTCCATATGACCCTTACTGTACTTCAATGACTCTGGTGCACAAACATCTCTTACTAAAAACCAAATAGATAAATTTTGGTGTCTGGGGCTAGTTTGATTGATTGTTGAATAGTCAAAGTTCTTCTAAGAGAGCTATCGAATTGGAACGAAAACTTTTAAACCTTCTACCAGATGACATCAGGTTGCTAACTGGAAGCTGGCTTGAAAGCAAAATAACGTTTCGAGTAGGGTCTTAGTACTTACTGCGGATGAGATAAACTGTTGGAGGTTAGGTGGGGCTCTCCAAGTGTTTAACGGCTGGGTTGCTAGCCTTAGACCATAAGAGCACAAGGTGTGCTGCTTGCCTTCCCTCGCCTTGCTCTTTTGACTGGAGAGACTGGTTAAAAGGCTGGCCTCCCCCTTCTTCTGAAGAGAGACATGGATCTGTGATTAATGCCCTAAATCCTTCCTCATGGAATCTTGACAGCAGGTTGGACCCTAACACCAACCTTATCTATCTAGAATATTCTGTCACTTTGGAAGGCAGCACAAAGGTTCCCTTTTTAGAAACTAAATGCAAATTTCTAAGATTCTTTTGTCCGGAAGTATAAACAAAAAAAGTTCTAAACCCCATGTGTAGAGTAATCATAAAAGTTAAATAAAAAAAACAATAACCAATCTTGTAGTTAACAGAATAATTAGGTACGCATCTAAGCAATCTGGGGGGGGGGCTAGTTGAAATTTTGGAGATTAGATAGTTATATGGATTATTGAGTTAATATGATATATAGTTATTTAATTTTGAGTAATAAGTTATATGATAATATTATGTTTAAATTTTCAGTGTGGTTTCATTGTAATTCTGACAAAGACTACCCCAACTTCAAAGCAATTGTAAAAAATTATTAACCAATTAAAATTATTTCTCAATGTGGAAGGGACACAAAAATATAAATTTTGGGTTGTGCTTATTTTTCCGTAATTTTTGTAAAAGTGTTACAGTGATTTTAACATGTGGGAAACTTGTTTAACATCTAAACCTTAGTTTTGTATACTTATAGGATAGTGTATAAAAAGAAAATATTAAGGCCATTATGGAAAACATGGAAGTTTAGTTAGAAGTCTATGAAAAAAAACCTAAACCTGTATGTTACTCTAATAATAAGGAAAATGGGTCAATTCTTATTGTCAGATGAAGACTGTGATTAAGGAGCTTCAAGTGTGTAATTAGTGTTCCTAATCCTGTTAATAATGTCACAAATACCTTTTAGGTACCAAGTATACAACTAGAAAATTAGTACTAGCCTCTATTAAAAATTGACAGTCAGAGCTTTATAAAGCTTGGATTAATTGAAAAGAAAATTCCTGTTCAGTGTTAAGCTTCAATAAAATGCTATTCCAAAAATTATCATATGCCTAGACCTATAACTTTTGCCTAAAGATAAAGTTGAACAAGGAATTCAAATAATGAAGTTGATGAGAGAAAATGTTCCAATTGTTATTTTTCCATTGTCCCGATTACTGAAAATCAAATATGGCAGAATTTCGTATCGCTGCGGTGGTTCTAAAATTACTTTCAACCGTTTTCTGGAAACTGTGGGATTACAGGTTTCTCCAGATTCACAGTTTTTTGTATCCTGGGATCATACAGGACTTTTTTCTTGGTGATACAAAACCTACAAATCCAATTTTTAAAAATTGGTCCCCATAACCATAGGCAGTGTATTTAAACACTCTAAACAATGTGTCAGTAAATCTAAACAGTAAACAGTGTGTATTTATTAATCCTACATTAATCTCCTAATGCCCATATGTTTTTCAAATACGAGACTTTATTAAGATTTATTTTATTGGTCTAAGGTTACCTACCCACTTAGCCAGAAACATAAATTATCTAAACTTACTGCACTATATCATCTTCAAGTGTTCTTTCAAACTGACACATCCATAACTACATTTATTTCAAGTGTTTGCAGAAGCAAAAAGCACTACAAAGATATGTTTGGGCATTTGGGTCATTCTATATCATTTCTTTTACTTTTGTTTTTTTTTTGGTTTTGTCTAATAACCGAAGTCATCGAAAAAATGTGGTCTTAATTTTGATTATTTATTGTAAATAGATAACCCTGCAGATAGACTTATTGTTAAACTGTTAATACATGTTAAATTAATATTAAATGTCTGATACATTGACTAGATATCATTTTAAAAATTCATGCAAATTATTAAGTTTAACATATGATTTTTTGCAGAGGGTGGAAATTCTTCCAAACAACTATGAAAAAATTAAAAAGAGAGTATGAACACGGTTATTAGAGAACATTTTTATTTTTAACCTGAAAGAAATTGATAAGCTAGAGAAAATTAAATTGAAAGAACTATCAAAATAAAATCTAGGTGTAATTAATGCATACACGAAATACAGTACTTGGAGAAGCGAACTAACTGACTGGTTACTGCTAGGGAAAATTACCCACACCTACTGAAAGCTACAGCGCAACTACTAAAAAGCAAAAGAAAAAGAAAATGATTATCTAAAAGGAAATAATATCAACTTTAAAGGTTTTACAAAGGACGAAACAACTGTCATTCTTAATGGAAACCTCTAAATTCCAAATGAGGACTTGGAAAATGAACAGTTTAAAGAGAATAATTGAGAGCAAAAAAAGAATTAACAATTTTAAAACTGAAATAAACAATTAATAGATGAAGTAAGATCACAACCTTCTGATATATGATCATTGTTACTCTCAGGTTAATATCGCAACTTAACTGAACGTGGAAAGACAGATTGCCAGGCAATGATATACTGAGTGTGAAATCACGTTAAATGAAAAATGAGAATAACATGCTTAAAAAGCATTAATGGAATCTTGTGCAATTTTTCCACTGTCCTATTGAGGATGATGTTGACAAAAAACCTGTATGACAGAAAGTTAATATAATATCAAATCTTGAAAATCTGATGAAACAAATTCAGGATGATATAGATACTTTAAAAAACAAAGTTGGTGGTACGCTGATCTCTTACACTTGAATGTCTTGCTTGTTGATTATTAAAGGGGTTCAGGCCTGTTGTACGGTATAGGATAGATCCATCAGTTAATTTAAAAAAAGAGAGCTCTTGTTACACTTGCGTAACAGTGAAGGTGAAAAAAAGGTGTTGATTCATCAGTTCTGAGCCTATTGAAACGTTCATACTAATGATAAAGTTTTTATGCTATTTCCTTCCCACACCACAATATCAACAGCCGTGGAGGCAAAAGAGGGTTGAAGATGTTGAGTTTCCAAGAATGGATGGATTTTTGGGCATCTAATTCCTCAGAACATCTTACAACACTGGATATGAACCAAGCACTATACAATAACTTAATGTGAAGCTTGTAGTGCACCCCCTGATACCTCCTGATTGTCACTCATATACCCTCTAGGAGGGAAATGTGGAATTTATGTCCACGAAAAAAATCCTCTTATCACAGAGACATGGTGCTCAACGAAAAAAATCGTACGTCAAGAAGTCAGTGTGGGCACCACGAAAAAAATCATCTCTGCAAAAGACATTGAGGCACGAAAAAAAATCCTCCATCAAAGACAGAACTCCATCTCCAAAAAAGACACCTAATACAGGATTTGTTCAAGAACCTCAAGCCCAAATCAACAGAATGAGAGGATAAAAGGAGAGGTATAAAAGAAAAAACAAAACCCAAAGGTGGTATCGTTGTGCTAAAACAAGGCAAGTGACACTTCATATACTCCTCTACACTAGACATAATGAAGAAGAGGAGAAAATTGTTTGTATTCACAATTCCACATGAAAATTCCTCTATAGACCTTATTCCGGATAGGAGTATAGATTATTTATCTTCAGATTTCCCAAGGTGCTAAAAGGGCAGTCAAAGAACTTAATTTTTTCTTCCCAAGAACGGAAAAATAAAATAGACAACCATTAGATAAACTTCAGTTTTGTTCTCTCCTAGTGTCAAGATTGTACTCGTTGAGTTTGAATATATTTATATCAGAAATTTAAAAAATATTATGTGTTTCCTTGAATAAATCAATGTTGTGTCAAAAATAGGAAATTAAATATAGATTATGTAGGTATGAGAGGATATTGAGTTTTATATATTATCATGACAACTAAAGTACAAACGTATTTTAAGTACACAATATAAGTAAGGAAATGAACAAAGTTTAGACATTTTTCACACTTGTCCTCCATATTCACCATAAAATATCAAATTTCATTTATAATACATCTGATTGTATATTATTGCTGCTACTATTTACTTTCATTTTAGTTCAGTAATATATGGGCTTGTCCTGACTCAATTTAAAATAGAATATACTAAAATAGTGCAACTCCAATTTAAAGTCGAGCATTCTATTAGAGATACATAGTGCCAACAATACAAACAACATGCCATCTTATTCAGAATGCTAAAAAAACATTTATTTTACAAGTCACACTTATAGTCAAGCTTTTTATTTACGTTGAATAAAATAATATACTTGTATGTTCACATTGTTTTATTGACTCTTGCAACATGTTGCTTCTTTGTGCATAGTGTGTAGTAGTGCACTGGCTTAGGTAATTACTATTGCTACTTAAAGTTAAACAGCAAAACAAATTATATTTACAAACATAAGCTATTAATATATAAATTTATAAAGATGTATAATTTTTAAGGATGTTGGAAATCTCTACTATACTTTGGTGTATTATTCTCCATGCTTGTTACTAATATAGAACTGGAAATGGCACTTTCCACAACCAACTGGGCAACCTATTCTGAATAGAACCAAAATTATTACTACAACTAGAGATAGTAATCAAGAGCATTTATTACATTCACAGTACATGTTGTAACATGTATAATAATTCTTTAACCTTTAATTTATGAGGCTTTCTACACTCATTATATCAGTGGCCCCAAGAACTCACTGTGAAGCATTGTCAATACTATTTTACATACATCTTGAGTTATTGTTTCTGTCGTAGGCAGGCAGCTAATTTTGTAACCCATTCCACCCCTTACACATGTATATGATGTGTTGAGACTATAAGATTATGTGTATACATAAATAATATGTATTATATATGATACTTTATGCCTGCTAATAGAGAATAGGGAAAATTGTATGGTTTGTTAAAGTACATTATTTTTGTTTCAACACACCTATCTATTATTATCTATTGTTTTCCTAATATTTTTTCTTATGTTATTTTATAGTTTTTTTTATATTTTTCTAATTAAAAAAAAAACACGAATAAAAAAGCTATTTCCTTAGTAAAGGTATAACAAATTCTATTACCGAGAATTTTAACTATTTTACAAATCTAAAAGAGAAAATCAAATTTGGCAATTATGTGTAATGTTGAGTGGCACGGACAAGATGTGGAATCAAACAGGCAATGGATTATTGGAAATCCCTTGTAACTTAAGCTATTCAGTTGTGGAAACTGTATTGAATTCAAGGTTATTTTTTACTCTGTTCTAATACTAAAACTTAATTTCTAAATTTATTAGAAGCCCTAGTAAATCAATTTTGCATACATACATTTTTATTTTAATATTTTGAAACCTATATCTTATAATTTGTAAAGATATTACAATCGCAATTCACCAATGTTACGTTATGATTGGCAGTGACGTATTCCCTCTAAAACAGTATCGGTTGATCTCATTAAAACAAGCCTGAAACCTGAAACCATTCTTCATGTAAACTGAGATAGTGATTTCTTAGTAATGTAATATGTTATAATTAATTTATATGCCTTGCAAATATTTTATTAATTACTACCTATCAAAAATAACATTAAACATTTGACACACATAAATTTTGCCATGATTCCTTAGAAATGTAAAGTGTTATAATTATTTTAATCCTTTGCAAATATTTTTTTATGAATATGGAAGAATAAAATTAAAAATTTTACGCCCTAAAATCTTGCCACCGCTGTGGCGTAAAAAGG
The DNA here is from genome assembly GCF_021130785.1 of Homalodisca vitripennis. NCBI lineage: Eukaryota > Metazoa > Arthropoda > Insecta > Hemiptera > Cicadellidae > Homalodisca > Homalodisca vitripennis. Next base: position 12,650 of record NW_025785243.1, on the reverse strand, counting down.
GTCCTAAGATGTTAAGTACTGCAGGTTTAAACATTTTTTTACACTTTTGAAAATGTTCTAATGACAGAAGGATATGGATTTAACTGGAAAAATTATGAATAGGTTACAAGAATGCAGTAAACAATTATTTGTGTAAAACTAATTGATTTTGATTTTCAGAGTTTTTAAGTGCTTGTATAATAATTTAATTCTTTTAAATCAGAAGTTGCAAATTTTAATAATACATACAATTTACAAGTAATTTTTATTGATAGTTGAAATAACCAGAAGGCCCATTAACTACATCACTTGTATGAAAAGTAATATTTGTAAACACTGCATTTTTAGTTAAGAATTACTTATAATTTTCTAAATACCCAGTAAAACATTGCATTGGTATTACGTGTATAGTGTTTGTGTTTTTTACTTCTCCCATTATAATTTTTATAAATATATATACAAGTTACCCGTGGGAGGATTTTTCTATTGCATAATAGCACGTGTTTTTAAGCATATCTTTATAAATTTCATAATTAAACACTTATAAAAAACAAGTGACAAAGGAAAGTATCTAACCCCGGCCCCGGTCCCATAAGCGGATCCAACGGCTCCAGGACGACAGACTCTGCAGCATTGTGCTGAACTCTGGTGGAAATCCCTTCCAACAAACATTTAAGTTTTAGGGGCATGTGCCACTATGTAGTGGAGAGCGCCCTCTTCGCCCCGTGCTATTTCTTTTTCGGGCTCACGTTCATCCGCAAAGCTGCCCGCTTGGTCAGGTGGCAAATCACAAATTTTAAATTTTTCCGTGAAATCAAAAAGAGTGTTAGTTATTGCTACTTTTCAGTTAGGATACCTGGGAAGGTGAGTAATATAATCTATAATACATTCTTTAATTAAAATGGTGAAGGATTTGGGATCATATTTATATCTAAAACGAATTATTAATTTTGACGTTAATTTTGACGTTTCTATCAAAAAATAAAGTTATTTTAAATTAAAAATCTTATATTAATCATTAGGTGCTTACCAATCCAGATACCCTTTAGTTTTATTTTATTTATTTATTTTCCATCCTTTCCCAGACCGGCAGAACCAAATAATATAGAGAAAGAGTGAAATATAACAGGTAAACCACAACAGTATTAATTCTAACAACCAAGTTTAACAATGAGAGAGTGTAAATAACAAAAATAACAAAGGTACTTTAAAGATAACTTGGCGATAACCAGTAATAAAGTTATATAATAACAGTAACAGTTCATACAATAACCAGATAAATAGATGGCAAATTTTACTATACAAATAATAGAATATTAACGATATACAAAAAATGAATAAATCAATTTTAGGCTATAGATATTATCAATGGTGTGCTGTGTGTGTGTGTATTTTTGTATTGTTTTGTTGTGATTAAGAGGTTTTCAGTGATTGGAGGAGTGTTATAAATGCCTGGAGATTATTCCGTTTTGGAAGGTATAGGAATGAGGAAGTGAAGAAATCCATGTGGTTAGGAAGGAAGGTTCCCCATGAAGCTGAATTCCTTCGCATCGAAGAATTGGGCCAAGTATGATGAAGAGAAACAGAGCATCTAGCAAATAGATATTGGGGATCTAGTGCCGAGCTGGAACCCGGAAGCCAAATTCCCTCTCACCCAGTAGCTCAGGACAGTCCCACAGTAAGAGTTTAACGATTGAGGCTGAGAACTAGAATTATTGCATCATTGAAAAGCGCCTTGTTTCATTCAAGAGCGGGAGGTATTTGGAGAAGGGATATAGATGGGTGTTGGGGTGGATTGTGTGGGGGTGCCACTCACAGCATCGCGTGTATAGGAGGGACTTCTAAGGTATCCCCATAAGCTCCACACCATAGCCCCATTAGCCCTGAGACAATCCGCCTCTGTGGACCAGGTCATGGGGGTGCTTGGACGTCTGGGAGGCTGGAAGGGACTCAGGGGAACTTGATCTTCCAACTGGTAGGGACGACCCTCTCCAGGAATTCTTCAAATCAAATATAGTCTGATGTGGGGCCGACCAAAAGACACGCACAGCAGTACACTGCTTCCAGAAGTAGGGCGCACCAAGGAGTAACAGATGGAAAATAAATTAGTCTGGGGCGCGCGGCCAGGTCGGGGTGGTAGGGCTATGGCGCGGGGGGGAAGACTTAGTGTGCAAAGGGGTGTGTGAATCGTCCATTCCTGAAAACATCAACGGGTGGGCGGACTTCAAGGTCGGGTCTCAGCCGTGAAGGGCATGGCTGACTTGTGACTCACTTTTACTTTTTATGATTCATATCTTTCCCTCCTCGCAGAAACCCTTATCCCTCCAAACAATAAACAATATAATAACCAGTGGTGACAACTGTCTGGTCATATAGTTGAGCATCGTTAAAAAACTTCAGTTATTAACAGTGAGTTTGTTCTAAGACTGTGTGTTATTTACTCGTGTGTCAGTTAACCCTGTGGAATAATTATATCACGTTCAGTGTTTTTTTTTTTTTTGTATTGTATTTGTTAATTTGTTTTAGTAAGAAGCCTAATTTATTTCATAAGCAAGCATGGGAGTGAACCGCGTGAAATTAAAACGAAAAATTAAAATAAAACGGAAGGGGTAGAGTTTTGGGCACAGCTCAAATTCGTGAAAATTGTCAGTAATGTTATATACAATTCATGTAAAAAGGAAGGCAGATAAAAAAAAACTTTAATGTATTTCCCTTGGCAAAGGCCCGTGTCCGAACAGCAGTAGCTACAAGGCGGCGGTCTCAGAACGTGAAATCCTCAAGAATTAATAAAGAGCTTTAAAAATTTTAAACCGTATAATTTTAAATTAATGACACATGGATGGAAAGTAGCTACTTTCCCCCCTTTCTCACCTCTGCACCAAACAAATTGAAAAGGAATCGTCAGAAAAAAAATAAAAAGGAGCCTATTACAGGATTGGGATTGACTTGGACAAAGCTCTACAGTATAAGGCGAGTTGTGTACGAGTATCCATCTATCTAAACATCTAAAAGACAAGCTACCAACGGTATCTTTGTTACACATGAAAGCGAATTGAAACAACGGATCGACTCTACGACTACTGATAAAGGATCAAAATCCAAGCCTCAACAACATGTCAAGAAAGAACTTGGTTTTCGATGGAGAAAGGGACCAACAAAATTAAAACCGCAAGCCTCATGATCGAGACTAATGAAATAAGAGAAAAAAAGAATTGGCTTATGCTTTAAATCTAAACATCAGATTACCTTTGTTTTTTCGGGATGATTTGCTATGACCCGGAGCTGTACAGGGGTTATTCCCTCCTAAATAAACCGAGATCTTTTGTTAGGTATCGAGCTTGATGAATCTAGTGACTCAGCAGTGGAGGACCATTTGGTGCTTCCGGTTATGTTTCTCTCCCACCCATACCATCCCGGACTTAAAAACCCTATTGAAACACCTTAGGTTCTGTGATGGCCTGAAGGTAAAAACCTACGTAGCCAGTAGAAATATCAGTGGCAGATGTTTTCAAGTAATTAAGTCTGTAGCGGTGGAAGATAAAGTTAATTTTCACTTTATAGTTGCAAAGTGAAATGGGCCAGAAAGTGCGAACACGTGAAAAAAATTGAAAATGAATTATGCTTCAGGAAAAGACCTGAGCCCCCAAATCGAGCAAATCCTCGTGAGGGAATCAGACAAATTATCAATTTCACCGTCGGTCAGCATGGGGGACAGTGAACGCGCAGTGAAAACGCGCGCCAAAATGATTTGAGCGGAGGCGGCATTGAAGAACTTGGGTGGATTTGAGTCGCAAATTTGAAGATTTTGGAGGATTGAAGCGTATGTAATTCAACTTTGTACATATTTATATTAGTTATTTATTAGGGTATGGTTTTATAATTCCTCTCTGTCATTAAAAAAACTGTGGGAGAATGTTGAATAGCAATCACTGTTCTGTTCTATTCTATTATATGTCAGGCCTAGCTTTATAGTTTAAGCCATTTAAAAAAAAGAAACAGTTTTAGAATATTTAAAATGTAAAAACTGTTCTTTTAAATTAACCCTTTATTTTATCCTAGAAAATAAATAATTTTTTATAAATAATTATTAGGTGAAGTTTAATATGTAAGGAGCCAAAATGTCATTGCTTTTCACGCCTAAAAGAACCTGACGACCCCGTACTGAGATCTGGGAGGTAAACAGGCTTCCTCTGCGCGCGCCCCCGAGGTGTTTAAAAATATATTAAGGATAAACGCATTAATATGTTTTTTTTTCCTCCCGGAAATGAGGGGACCCGTAGGAAGAAAAAAGTTTTGTTAGACTAAAAAATGCAATTTAACATCGATTTTTTCATAAAACTTTTCCACGGAAAGTTTGATACTGACAGAATAATAAAAAACTTCCTCGCAGAGACGAAAATTTCATGTCCAAATACAAAATAAACCCCATACTAGAAAACTGTAACTTGTGTACTTGTATGTGGTTATTTGATACTAATTTAGACATTATTGAGTTTAGAATTGGACATTTTTTTATACCGTATTGTTTGGAAAGGACAAGAATTGTGTAACTTTACTAATTTGATATAACATTTATTACGAATAAAGTAATTTGCAAAGATGCTCATTTTCATGGTGTTAAATGGAATTAGTTAATTTGTGAAACGGGGATTTGTGCGCGTGAGCAGCGAAATAAGGAAACCTCGAGGCGTAGCCGAACCTTAGTTGAAACGGTCTAGTAGTGCCAGAGCCAGCGAGCCCAGACAAATTAATTTGTTTCATCTGTACAGTAAAGAGTCTTGAAAGTAGAGTATATCAGTGAAATGCTGTGGGAAAATCTGTGTATATCAGTGCCGAGTATTGCGCACTGCCTGCCTGCAAGCCGACCGAACATGTGCATCCAAGCCAAGAGTTGAGGTGTAGATCTAATGGTCACCGACCGAGAATCTTTTACTGGTAGTAAACTCTTCGATAGTGTTAATGCCGCATCAGGCGGTGGGGTCTCAGGGGGAGAATAGTAAAATTTTTATATGTGGAGAGGAGACGTGTTTCGGTGGAGGAAGGTGATACAGACACACATCTTATCGAGGTTGATAGCCCATGCTATTTTTCCCTAATTTATCCAGCCCCATTCTACCTAAACAACACCCACCCCAGACACCCACCACTCCCACCCGCTCTAACCCTAGGAGTGCACACTTAATTCAGATCCTTGTCCTGTAGATATAAAAGCCTATCTAGATGTGTAGTAAAGTTTTCACATAACAGTTTTTTTCACATCAATCGGCGAATAGATATGATGGTTACAGCTCATCCTTCGGAGTTTATGTCGTTTAATATGGTAGATATTGAAACAAAGTAGGGCCCATGTGGTGATGAAGTCCCTGGAGTATGTACGGGTGAACCCAGAAGTAGCAACACTTGCCTCCCCGACTCACATCCCTCCTCGCATGGATAGAGCTAGGCAGATGAAAAGCGACACCCTGCAGAAGTTTTCTCTCATGTAGATAGCTCTGCGCAAAAACCATTTATGAGGCAGTGGTCCACGAACAGATCCCATACACCTGCACAACTTTACATAGCTGATAGAGTAAGGACCATTGGACGACTCGATCCGAAAGCCTCGCTAAATCCAATTTCAATACAAACGGCCATCGATCTGAGTTCCTCACACCGTCCGTCCTCTCTCCTCTCCACCCGCACTCCTCGTCTCCGAGTGCGTCCCATAATATGGATCCTGAAAAGAAAAGACAGGGGCTTAGATTAGAAACGGCGTGGTAGAACGGTCCAGGAACTTAACAAAAACCATGCTGATTTGTTAATAATAAGAATGGTGAAACCTCTAAGGTGCTTTATGCAAAACTAAAACTGCAAAACCTGCCAAGCAGCAAGTCTCTCCTCAAAAATCTTTTGCAAAAATCGGTAGAGATAGAGCAATTGGTCTGTAAGTATGCGAATGTACATATATGTACACTGAAACCTTGAACCGCTTTTTTATCAAATTGGCACATAAACGTGACAAAACTATCGAGGACATTCGTGGAAATGTGCCGATTAGATAGAGATAGATTGGAATAATTTAGTCAGAGGCAATACTAATAGTACAGCTCAATACTACTTTTACAATCTGCAGGCGATATAGAAGAGGGACCTAGGCCCGCTTGGATACATCAAGATTTGTAAGGGGCTACCTTTAGGACATCATCATAATCAAGGAAGTGATGACATATAGAAAATAGCATCAATCCAATACCAGAAGAAGAGGTTTTTTCAGTATGGAGGCAGCAGCTTTCGGTTGTTTCTGGTGCCGAAAGAAACCCGATGAGAAGAAAGTCAGCAAAACATAATTTTGTATGCAGATGTGCAACAAAACATCATCAGAATGATGTGGTGTCCCTTCAAGCAAAGGACTATCACTGATGGGGCTGTATCCTGATCTGTAGCAGGCCTTAAGATAGGTCCAAAAATATTTTGGGATTGGGATGGTAGCACTTCTTGACACGTGGTTGACTCATAAGAGCGCAGGAAACTCAAATTTTTGTGCAATGAACTTGCATAAACTCAGATCTAACGGCTCTGGCGAATCGATGGTAAAATCGCAACCATGTACTTCGAAGGTCAACTTGAAATTGGATAGAAATGTTGTGATAGTGGAAGTAATTCTTTTTTCAAGAATGTAAGGTGGACAGGAGTTTCTTGTGAAAACCATATGGGAAAGGAAGACTGGCTGTGTTTCTTCAGAGGAGACTTCCTTACTACGCAGTCGCCGTATAGTCTTACAAAAGCCGGCAAAGGAAGCGTCAACATCGTCAACCATAGGTCATGACATTAATGTTCATTCTTTGAAGTTCGGCTGAAAACCTGCTTGAAGGTTGCATTTTCTCAAATCAGTTCTGAGGAAGGAATGTATAATTTCTCCTTACCCGGAAGATCGCAGCTACTTAATATTTTGTAATTAATAAGTGTAGAGATATCTTCATACAATGTAATTTGCTTTCTTTTGTATTTCTGATACAGAATCCAAGGGAATAAAATGGTGAAAACGTGGATGAAGGGGTGAAGTCCAACGAAAATTAAAGAGGCTATAGATGCTATTAGATGTAAAAAATGGGCTAGTGAATAAAGTAAGTAAAGCAGTATGAAATACGGCGCCCCAGAGGAAACACAGCGAGAATGTGTAAAAAGGGGCACACGTACAGTTTTAGGCAGTACCCTAGAAAATTGAGCTTGTCAGTTATTGTCTTGCAATGGAGGCTTCGTTTTTTTTGGGCTACTCATAGTGACACTGAGGAAAATGGCTGTTTTTCAGAATGGCAGAAAAATAATGGACTTGAACATCCTTTCAATGACATCACTGGAAGAATAGGATAGAATTTTTTTTTAACGTCATCCGTTGACTAACATTATCAGAAACTAAACCTACCTGGTAAATCTTACAGTAGAGCCTTTGGTTTCACCCAGGAAATACATAAAAGTTGTTTTACAAAAGCTTCTAGAGGGAAGTTTACTGATAAATGAAAAGTTCACTCCAGAACAAAATCTAGAATGTGGACAAAAGCGTAATCACTGTTGTACAATCCAAAGTTTTGTCGAAGTTAATCGGCTTTGAGGGGGAAAAAGCAAATAGCTGCTTTAGCGTTAGCAGACAGAGAAGCTCTTATTACTATAGTCTACTATATGAAGGCTACTGGTTCATTTGTAACACATCTGGCAATTCTTTCACGCAGAAATATGAGTAACCAATTGAAACTAGGGGCACTGTCAGGCACTATAATATGCAATGAATCCTTCTGAAATAGATCCAAACCAATATACTTCACTTAATGGATCCAAAACCATTAAAACAGCCAATTCTACAAAGGAAAAGCCTGAGTGCTACTGATCTTGGATGAGCACTCTAGCCAAACGCAGAACCTTGACATAATTGATCTGGTGAGAGCAAATCATGTTACCATAGTGTCATGGGCTCCTCATAGTTTCGCAAAGTTTTCAGCCATTGGACAGGACGTTTATGGAGTCCACTGAAAAGTGCCACTACAGCTAAAAAAGTCAGGCAGATGGCTGAGAGAAAAGGCTATCAAACGGTCTCACTGGGCTTATGAAATCATGGAGTTGTTTTGGCAGTGCTTCTATGTCAAACAGCTTTATATATCAATGTTTTTAAATTTATCAGGGAAATACCTCTTGAATAAGACGCCTTTCTCAGATGCAGTAATACATTGAAGAAAGCTGTTGATATCCAGTAAAATCCATCAACGTATTTTTGGAAAGCCAGGCAGAGCCCTTCGATCTAAAGAACCAAACATCTTCAGCACCTCAGCCAGAGCCATTCAATACAAACAAGCGCATCAACCATCCTTTTTGGTAGGTCAGGGGTTGAACTCTACCACCATGTGGTACATCACCAGAATTTATGTTTCGAAGCTCGTCTGAAAAAAAGTCCAATCGATATATTGTCCGGTCCCACATATAAAAAAAGACGGACCTCTACTAACGAAACGAAAAGGTTGTAGTTCTACTGTGATCACTTCCTCGCACAACAATTACAACTGATTGAAGCTCTGAAAGCTAAAGAAGAAAATGAAGCTACAAAGCTAATAGAGACGTGGTCAAGGTCAAGAGGGCAGACGTGGATGCCGGTCACGGTTCCGTTCTTTGTTTGAAGGTTAATTTTGACGGATGGAGGGATTGCGAAAGGAACAGGATTTTTCCGTACATTTGCCATCGTTAAGTGAAACAAGAATACAGTAACACTACGTTTTCGATAATCTGCAATCTGAAATCCACTTCTTCCGGTAAAGAACTAACCTAATACATAATAGTTCTATCCTTTAATGTTTGGTCTTCTTTGAGACGTGATTTAATAATTCCGAGAGTTTCTGGAACTGGTACATTTGTAAATAGACTTTCGACATCAAAACTTACCAGTTTGTCAGTTTCAGTCAACTTTAGGGATTTTGACTTCTCTACGAAATCCCTGGAATTTTTGCTGAAAGAGTCAGTTTTTCCTACCAATGGCGTTAAGATGTCCAAGAGGACTTTAGACAATTCCCTGCAAGGTGAATCACGAGAACTAATGATGGGCCGGAGAGGGATGGTAGGTTTGTGGATTTTGGGAAGGCCATACATGTGGGGGATTTTGGAGTGGTGAGGAGTTAATTTAGATTTAAATTTATCTGAAAAAAAAATTCTTTATGTTTTCTTAAGGTGTTTGCTACTTTGCGTTCAAATGAATCAGTCGGGTCTTTATTTAAAACTGTATATTTGCCAGTATTTAAAGTTTCCGCAATCTTTTCTTTATACGCTACTGAGTCAAGTACCACAGTAGCGTTGCCTTTGTCGGCAGGTAAGATTTTGACCGTGTCGTCTTTCCCAAGGATCGGCCTGGCCTTTTTCTCCTCTATTGTCAAATTGGGTTTTGTGGGAGGAATTTTTCTGAGTAAAAGACTGGCCTCACAACGAAACCGGTCACCCTGTTCCTCAGGTAACTGTGAAACAGCCGACTCGATTCCAGTTACGAAATCCAGTGCCTTTACCGATTTTTTTGCCACAGAAAAGTTTAAACCCTTGGATAAGACTGATATTTCCGCTTCATTCAGGATTTTTGAAGAGAGGTTGATTACATTTTTATTATTTGCATCCGTATTCACGTTGCCATCCTTAGGCAAATCACATTTTTTTAGGCCTAATTTTTTCCAGTTTGGAGATTTTCTTTTTCTTATCTGTTTCAGAAACTTTTTTACATCTATTTTGGATGCTTTCGAGAATTTTGTTGAATTCTGTACCGATCAGTGTTTTTAATTCAGTTTTTTTTACACTCAATATTATTTTGGAGGAGGTATCTTTCACGATGATGATATGCAATTCTTTCTTTAAGTAAAGATTTAGAAGCAGAAGACAAAATTTTACTGGCTTTCCTACTATGAAAAGGAGTTTTTAGAGTTAACCCTATAGGCATAAGGTCTTCAACCTTACATTTATGCAAGAAAGTTAAATGATTAATGTGTTTAGTTAGCTTAAGATGCAAGCTCTCAAGGTCTTTGATTTGTTTACTGGTTCCGGGTCCGTACCGAGAATCAATTCTTTGTTTGAAGGTTATTTTTGACGATGGAAGGATTGTGAAGGAAACAGGATTTTTCCGGACATTTGCCATCGTTAAGTGAAACAAGAAAACAGTAACACTACGTTTCGAGATCTGCAATCTGATCTCTTCTTCAGGTAAAGAACTAACCTAATACATAATAGTTCTATCCTTTAATGTTTGGTCTTCTTTGAGACGTGATTTAATAATTTACAAATGTACCAGTTCCAGAAACTCTCGGAATTATTAAATCACGTCTCAAAGAAGACCAAACATTAAAGGATAGAACTATTATGTATTAGGTTAGTTCTTTACCTGAAGAAGAGATCAGATTGCAGATCTCGAAACGTAGTGTTACTGTTTTCTTGTTTCACTTAACGATGGCAAATGTCCGGAAAAATCCTGTTTCCTTCACGGTTCCGTATCAAACAGGTCCTCAAGAAAAAGAAAAGCACCATTAAAAAAACTACTTCATTTGAAGAAAGAAAACTATAAATATAGCAATGAAAATGAACATGCCAGTATCTCTAGTGGTTCGTCTGAATTATAAGTCATTCCAGGAGTTACGCCTGCCCAAGATGATGATGACGCTGAGTGGATCTTCTGTTCGGGGAAACTTTCAGAGGACACGAAAGGACAGTCGTGGGTCATGTGCCTGGTGTGTAGCTTGTGGGTGCATACAGAGTGTGCAGTGGCTGAAACAGAAAATTACGTTTGTGACTTCTGCTGCTAAAGGCAATGTATTAATAAATTGTTCGATTTTATTTCATTTTGTAAATTTTCTACTTCAAAAGACGTGTTTGGTTCTTTCATTAAAGCAATTCTTATAACCTTAACAGATGCGCACCGATGGTGAGAGGGAGGCGACGAACGGGGTCTGTCCCCTCCCCAGGTGCATTTATTTTAAAATTATTGATTGTCTAATAGTCTATTTTTGTCTAAAATAATATTTATGTTGGAACCTTGAAATGAACTATATTCATATATAATAAATATTTCACGTCACGCAACAACTACGAAAACGAGGTTAGGTCTTACTATTTCTTGTGGCGCCTACCTGTACCCAGTATTTACAGTATCCGAGTACAAAATATACTCGTAATGGTTTAAAATCATACGTTACAGTACTCCTAAAATGTTTCAGTTATTGTTACTGCTAAACGAGTTTGAGTACTTCGTAGCAGGAATGGCGGTTAACGTGTAAAGTATTTGTATCGTAGAAGTAACTTGTACCGGATGCTTTCGGTTTGCAGTAACTTGTACTCTCAGGACAGACGAGTACCCGGTACAAAGTATCTTTTAGAGTAGTGGCGACTGATCAATTGTTACACTAGTGAGCATGTTGCCGAGCTCTGAGCAAATCTCAACTGAGTTAGTTTGTTGTCATTTGTTATCACTACGAGGCAACACCACTCTAGGAAATCTGACGATTTGCGCGTTAAAACGGTCAGTTGCCGGTTACGGTAAATTAACAAAATCTGCTCAATTTAATCTGTGTTTAAAATTTTAACGTTTTTAACAGCGACATATACATTTATGTTAATATACATTTTTATTTTATTTCTTCCCCGACCAAAGATATGATCATTGCTTTAACAAGAAACCCTCTTACATCTTCTGTATCTACTGATAGCAATGATGTCATGTTGTAACTGGCACTATAGACTGGACTATAGATATGCATATTGAGTTGAACTTTGAGAATATAAAACAGTTAGAATAAGAACAATGGTCAATAGATAGAGACATAACGTATGCAAAATACAAACCTTCGAAAGGATAGGTCAGCGCAAACAGCATAAAGAATAAATTCAAAACTTATGCTTCAGCAAGTCCAACAAATGTGAATTATTATGAACATATTAACCACCGTTTTAAGTAAATTAATATAAACCAATTTTACATAATAGAGTTTTGGAATGCCAACGGCTTGATAATCATATTCAAGACCTTAATCTTTTCATTTAACAAACACAATTAATATAATTATCATTTTACAGACCCATTTTAAGGCTCTTATCTATTTCAAAGTCGCAAATTTTATATAGGGGTTTTCACTTTAGGCGGGTAGATGTTGACAGCCTGTGGCGGCCATGTTGTTTTGGTGTCAGCTGTTTCATTAGTGTATTGTTCAGTGAGTGCTACCATTTCATGACAAGCTATTTCATCATGACAAGTTACACGATTGAGCAGCACGTTCAGATGATTAAACCTTTTTATCAAAATGAGTGTTCACTAGTTAAAACGTCACGTGGGTTGCGACCATTTTACGGCAGACGTGAAGGCCCTTCAAAGTCAACTCTTCAACGTTTGGTAGCTAAATTCGAGAAGACCAGTTCGGTAAACAACCAGCCTATACCCAGACGTCAAAGGAACAGCAGATATATCGAGAACGTCGCCGCTGTCCGTGAAAGTGTGCAGAGGAACCCGAGGCAGTCAATTCCTTGCCGTGTACAAGAACTCGGCCTTTCGCAACTTCCAACTTGGCAAATTTTGCGTCTGAATTTAGGCCTGCATCCGACTGACCCAGGAGCTCAAAGTTTATGACCACAGACAACGTCGTTTGTTCGTCGAGTGGGCTTTGGAACGTTTAGAAGAGGACCCTAGTTTC
>NW_025785242.1:0-20180 GCF_021130785.1 Homalodisca vitripennis | reverse complement strand
GTCAGTTACACATGCGGTTTGTATATATTATTAGACTCGGCCTTCTGGCTCTCGCTGGGGGTTACGCCCCCAAAGGCGCCCCAAAGTAAACGCTTGGCAAAAATTCGGGGGGGATATAATAAGCGGGAGAACTGAATTCGGTTGACTGGTTTAATGTCCGCCCGGACATTAAAGGGTAAAATGACCAAGGGATTTAAAAATTGACCTATTTTTCATAGATTTTTTTTCCGGGGGATTTCGTATATAAAAAAAAAAAACTTTTGACTTTGGAGGGGCATTTTGCGGTTTTTATTTTTTTTTTTTTTTTTTTTTTTTTTTAAACCGTTTTTAAGAGACTACGACCAAAAAAGAGTGACTTGGACCTTTCTTGTTGGAAATTTAATTTTGTCTCTTTCGATTTGTTGTGCCCCCTCAGATCTGATCTACGACCTATGGTTTTTAGCCAGAAATGCGCTTCGGGAGAATAGTCACTGCTCGGGTCAGCTATCTTGAATTGTTTAGTCTTATAAACATAATAAAAACCGACCCTCAAGGGCCCAGTATTTTAAGTCGAACAGGGGGGGTTTTTGGGGTTTAAATTTTCACCAGAAGGGACTATCTAGTCAAGGCGGAGAAATTCCCTGGGGTGAGGTCGGGTGTGATTAATGTTTAAGGAGGTTAGATAAGACAAGAGGGGGTTTTAAATTGCGTCAGGATATTGTCACGGTCATATGAACAAATTTTCCCAGGGGGGCGTTAAACGTTTAGGGCGTTGGGGATTGGGGTGGGTTATAAACCGTTACCCGCGGGGACTAAGTTCCAGGGGCGTTATTGGTGCCTACCAGGATCTTCCCAGGGGGCGGGGGTTTTAAAAAAAAAGGTGTTTTTTAGTTTAGAGATTTGGTGACTGGGTTAAAATTCGGGACATGAGGTCATGGCAGGAAGGAAATTCCCTGGGGTGTGGTTTGGGGTGGGGTTTAATGTTACCAGGGCGGGTTTAAAACACATCAGGGGCGCGTTGAATGTACAGGAGGTTATCAGGTTCACATACCAGGAAACTCACGGGGGTTGGGGTTCGGGGTGGGTGTTAGGGGGTGGTGGGGGGTTAGGGGGGTGGGCGGGGGGGGGTGGTTTAATATTACGAGGGGGTTTTTAAATGAACACTTGGGCCCCTTTTTAGAGGGTATTGTGTCGGTGAACATAATAAATATTCCTCTGTCCCTATCTACAATTGACGCCTTTGCTAACGCTCAGCCAACTCTTGAAGTCCACTGCACCTTTTCTGTAGATCACGTGATTTCCTAAATCCCGTTGAAAAATGTGGTTTTTGAGCCGGACCCTACGACCAACCGTTCACGTTTTTCGCCGGCTATCAAGCCCGGACGGAATGTAAAATTTTAGGCGAAAAATGTCCATATCCAATATTTTCCACCCTTTATAATCGCGTTTTGCGGTCAAAAACTAAGGCGGAAATATAGTTAAAAGAGTCACTGGACCATTTTTGTAGGTCATCTTATTTCCTAAATAAAACGTTATATTAGCCTTATTTTGGACCTCCGACCCAATGGTTTTCGCCGCTATCGACACCCAAAAACAAAAGTTTCGCGTAAAAGTTAAACAACAAAAATTGTACATGTAATCACGTTTTTCGGCCAGGAAATGATGAGTAAACCAATCGAGATAGGGCAAAAGGATTACTGGACCTTTTCTGTAGGATCGCGCAATTTGCTAATTTGATGGGGTCAATCAGATTTGAGCTGACACGACAAACGGTTCGGCCGCTAATCGGGCTTGAAACATGTATTTTTAATTCGAAAAAAATCTCTGGAATTTCAAATGTTCGAGCGTATTGGGGTCGCTTAACCATGGAAGATAGAGCAAAAAGTCATTAGACCTTTTTTGTAGTTCCACTTCATTCCTGACCATGAATTTTTCCGTCAGATCCGAGCTAGCTCCAACGGTTCGCTCGTATTTCGTCGGTCGCGCCCGTTCGTCGACGGTCGTCGCGTCGCTCTGCACCCGCTAATTCGGGCCTTACAAAAAATGCCTGCAGGGGTGAAGAATGCAGCGATTTTTTGGGAATTTTTTTGAGGGTTGGAAAATGAAAAATTCTCACTTTTCGGGATTTCTCTCCTGGTGGTTACACGTGGAAAGCTATCTGTGTACCAAATTTCAAGTCTCTACCTCATCTAGGAAGTAGGTTAGAATTAGTATACGTGAGTGAGTCAGGATCAGTTACACATGCGGTTTGGTATATTATATTAGACTCGCCTTCGGCTCGCTGGGTCTACGCCCCCAGTCCCCATTTTGGTGTTGGCTAAAGTCGGGGATAAGCGTAGTATCGGTGATTGGGTAAATTCAGACGTGAAGTTTCCAAATTTTATGGTAGTCCGTTCTCGAGAATCTTACATGTCGTAATGCTTCGCCTAACGCGCAGCCAAAAGAATTGTGGTGTATAATATTAATCAATTGATGTGGTAGAAGAGTTAAGATATGTGTTCGTGAAATTTGGAGACAAGAAAATTTTGGTTTTAACCAAAGTCAGAGGACGTAATGTATACCACAGTTTAATTTTCCGGATTTACCAAAACTTTTGACTTTGAGGGCGTTTTGCGGCTTAACCGTTAGAGATACGTGAAAAAATATGACTGGACCTTTCTTGTCGGAAATTTAATTATTATGTTTCGATGTCCGTCCGTCAGATTTTAGCTGCGACCTTTGGTTTAGCCAGGAATGAGCTCGGGAGAAAAGTCTTGCACAGGTCACTTATCGTGAATTGTTTAGTACAAACATAATAAAAACCGACCTTAAGGCACTATTTTAAGTTTGAACAGTTGTGTTAATATCATCAGGAGATTATCCTAGTCCAAGCCAGGAAATTTCCCTGGGGGGGGGGCTAATGTTACCGGGGGCTAATGACAACACCTGTCCCTATTTTAAGACGGTGTTTGTGTTCTGTTGAACAAAATAAAAATTTATTCTGTCCCTATCTACTATTTTGACCGCATAGCTAAACGCTCAGCCAACTTATTATGTGGGGTTGTATTCCACTCGTTAACCCTAGCACAAAGCCTGAAATCACTGATTGAATTAACACAAATATTAGTCACAATAATAGGCCTAATATATATTTATAAAACTCCAAAAATTTCCAATCTCACGACAAAATATTTTGCTATTTTATCGCCGATTTATTCAGGCTTATTAAAGTACAATACAGCAAAAAACAGTTACTGGACTTTTTTCTGTAGAACACGTCGTTTACTAAAAACTTATTAAGGTCGCATTTTTTGAGCTACAGACCAAACCCGTTTAGCCTGCTATCCAAGCCCGGAATGTAAATTTGTAGGCGAAATATTTCAAAATATTTTTCACTTAATCGCGTTTTGCCGGTCAAACTAATGGAGATATAGTAAAAAAGGTCACTCAACCCTTTTTAGTAGATTTCATATTATTTCCTAAATCTAACCCTTTGTTTTTATTTTGACTTCCGACCAATGGGTTTTTTGCCGCTATCGACACCAAAAAAAACAAAATTGTTCACCTAAATATTTACAAATAAATTGCACCATAAACCACGTTTTTCGGCCAAACCCAAATGCAGATAGGGCAAAAAGTCACTGGGACCCTTTTCTGTAGATCACATAATTTGCTAATCTTGATGGGTTCAATCAGATTTGAGCCCTTAACAAACCTACCGGTTCGGGCCGAGCTTTATCGGGCTCGAAACACCCCAGGCCCCCTTTTGGGGTGTTGGCCAAATTCGGGGATAAAGCGGAATTTGGAAAAGTATTATACCTATTTTATTGAATTTTCCAGTTTTAATCAAAGTTTTGATTCTAAGGCCATTTTGTGGCTTAACCGTTTAGAGATACGACAAAAAGTGACTGGACCTTTCTTGTCGGAAATTTAAAATTGAAGGAGGATTTCTGCCCTCAGATTTGAAGTAGGACCTTTGGTTTAGCCGGTACAGAGCTTTATAAGAAAAGTCTGCATGGGCCAGCTATTGTGAATTGTTCAGTGTAAATATAAAAAAAACTTGATCCTAAGTCAGTATTTTTAAGTTGTTTAGTGGGTTTTATTTGCTCAGGAGTTTATATAGTCATGCCAAGAATGAAATTCGGGTGGGGGGGGTGTTAAATGTTACCGGGGGTTAAAATCTTCAGGGGGTTTAATTTACCCAGGAGATTATCTGTCCTACCAGGGTATTCCGGGGGGGGAGGTGGTAATGTTACCGGGGGTTTTATTTAGACACACGTGGGCCTCTTTTAGAGGGTGTTGTTGTCTGTGAACATAATTAAAATTCACTCTGTCCCTATCTACTATCGACGCTTCGCTTATGTTCAGCCAGTGCACGATTCTGGGGTTTGTATTCACTCTTTAAACCTAGCATTACAATTTCAATCTGGATCCGGAATGATTTTTCACGGATTGTAGTAAAACTCCTAAAAATTACCAACTGACGAACAAAGATTTTGGCCATTGAGAACGATTTCTGGGCTTACAGAAGGATATAGGATCAAAGCTACTTGACAATTATATGTGAAATCTTATAATTTTCTATTTAATAAAAGTTAAATATTAAGGCTTACAATTAACGATCCGGCCGTTAGAAACCCCAGAACCAACATTTTCATGTAAAAAATCACAACACATTTGCATTTTAAACGCGTTTTGCGGCCAAACAATTGTAGATAGGGCAAAACGTTACTTGGGGCTTTTTTGTAGAGCACTTAATCTTCTAAATAATGTAATGAAATATGTTTTGAGCTACGACCAGCGGTTTGGCCGGGATCAACCCCTGAACCAAAGTTTTCACGTGATAATTACAAA
Source organism: Homalodisca vitripennis (assembly GCF_021130785.1). Lineage (NCBI taxonomy): Eukaryota > Metazoa > Arthropoda > Insecta > Hemiptera > Cicadellidae > Homalodisca > Homalodisca vitripennis. The sequence continues at coordinate 15,368 of NW_025785242.1, read as the reverse complement.
AACATTGCACATAATCGCGTTTTGCAGGTTATCTGATGGAGATAGGGCCATTACGTTACTGGACTTATTTTGTAGATCACGTCATTGCCTATATCCCATAATCTGTTTAGTTTTGAGCTAAAGCGAAGGGTTTGGCCGCTATCGAGCGCGGAAGCTAAATTTTCACAACAAAATTCAAAGATTTTCCCATTTAAACGCGTTTTGTGGCCAAAACCGATGGAGATAGGGCAAAAAGTTACTGGACCTTTTTTGTAGTTGACTTTCACTCCACACTAGCGTTTTTTTTTCGTCAGATCCGAGCTACGACCTACGGTTTAGGCGCTACAGAGCCTCAAACAAAAGTCTACAAGCGGAAAATTGCCAAAATTCGACAAAAAATTTTCGATTTTGGAAGCATTTTACGGGTTGATCGGTAGAGATGTGGGAAAATTCTAAAGTGTCCTATTTTGTAGATCAGACAATTCGCTAAATCCCCTCAAAAATTAGATTTGAGCTACGACCAACGGTTTATTCGCTAGACGGCTCTAAAGCAAAAAAACTACACCAGTATTTTTAAACCAGTTTCACAACCGGTTTTTAATTTTTTTGAAGGGTTAAAAAGTAAAAATATCCGGTTTTCAGACTTTTCCTGTGGGTCATATTGCAAAAGGTACCTGCATGCCAAATTTCAAGTTTCCAGCACTTCTAGAAGTATGTTAGAATTTGTATATATATGTCAGTCAGTGAGTGAGTCAGTAATCACATGCGGCTGTATATATATTAGATACGCCCCCAGGCCCCCAAAGTAAACGCTTGCAAATTCGGGGATAAGCGGAATTCGGTGACTGGTTAAGTCCGGACATTAAGTAAATGACAAGGGATTTAAAAAAATTGACCTTTTTCATAGATTTTTTTCCGGATTCGTAAAAACTTTTGACTTTGAGGGCATTTTGCGGTTAAACCGTTAGAGATACGACAAAAAGTGACTGGACCTTTCTTGTTGGAAATTAATTTTGTCTTTCGATTGTGCCCTCAGATCTGATCTACGGACCTATGGTTTAGCCAGAAATGAGCTCGGGAGAAAAGTCTGCACGGGTCAGCTATCTTGAATTGTTTAGTATAAACATAATAAAAACCGACCTCAAGGCAGTATTTTAAGTCGAACAGGGGGTTTTAATATCACCAGGAGACTATCTAGTCAAGGCGAGAAATTCCCTGGGTGGGTGATTAATGTTAAGGAGGTTAAGAACAAGAGGGGGTTTAATTTCGTCAGGATATTGTCTGGTCATATGAACAAATTCCCAGGGGGGGGGTTAACGTTACCGGGGGGATAAGTCTCCAGGGGGTTATCTGGTCATACCAGGATCTTCCCAGGGGGGGGGGGTTAAGAGATTTGGTGACTGGTAAAATTCGGACATGAGGTCATGGCAGGAAATTCCCTGGGGGGTTAAATGTTACCAGGGGGGTTAACACATCAGGGGGTTGAATGTACAGGAGGTTATCAGGTCATACCAGGAAATCCCCGGGGGCACAGGGGGTTAATATTACGGGGGGTTAATGGCACACTTGGGCCTTTTTTAGAGGGTATTGTGTCTGTGAACATAATAAAGTATTCCTCTGTCCCTATCTACTATTGACGCTTCACTAACGCTCAGCCAACTCCCGAAGTCACTGAACCTTTTTTCTGTAGATTACGTGATTTCCTAAATCCCGTTTAAAATTTGTTTGAGTTACGACCAACCGTTTAGCCGCTATCAAGCCCGGGAATGTAAATTTTTAGGCGAAAATGTCCAAATATTTTCACTTAATCACGTTTTGCGGTCAAACTAAGGGAAATATAGTAAAAAGTCACTGAACCTTTTTTGTAGGTAATCTTATTGCCTAAATAAAACGTTAGTCTTTATTTTGACCTCCGACCAATTTTTTCGCCGCTATCGACCCCAAAAAACAAAAGTTTCCACGTAAAAAAGTTACAACAAAATTGAACATAATCACGTTTTTTCGGCCAAACCAATCGTGATAGGGCAAAAGATTACTGCGACCTTTTCTGTAGATCGCGCAATTTGCTAATTTGATGGGTCAATCAGATTTGAGCTACGACCAACGGTTCGGCCGCTATCGGGCTTGATGAAACATTATTTTTATCGAAAAAAATCTCTGGAATTTCAAATGTTCGAGCGTTTTGTCGCTTAAACCATGGAAGATAGAGCAAAAAAGTCATTAGACCTTTTTTTGTAGTTCACTTCATTCCTGAACCATGAATTTTCCGTCAGATCCGAGCTAGCTCCAACGGTTCGCCCGCTATCGGGCTTACAAAAAATGCCTGCAGGGGTGAAGAATGCGCGATTTTTTGGGAATTTTTTTTAGGGGATGAAAAATGAAAAATTCCTCACTTTTCAGATTTTCCTGGTGGTTACACGTGGAAAGTATCTGTGTACCAAATTTCAAGTCTCTAACTCATCTGGAAGTAGGTATGCGGTTGTATATATATTAGACTCGCCTTCGGCTCGCTGGGGGCTACGCCCCCAGGCCCCCAAAGTAAGTGCTTAAATTCGGGGATAAGATTGATTTGGTGATTGGTAAAATTCGGACATGATGTCATGCCGGGAAATTCCCTAGGGGGGGTTAACGTTACCGGGGGATAAGATTACCAGGGGATTGTCTGGTCTTACCAGGAACTTGTCAGGGGGGGTTAAGAGATTTTGGTTATTGGTAAAATTCGGACATGAGGTCATGCCAGGAAATTCCCCTGGGGGGGTTTAACGTTTACCGGGGGATAAGACACCAGGTGGTTGTCTGGTCTTACCAGGAACTTGGTCAGGGGGGGGGGGTTAAGAGATTTGGTTATTGGTAAAATTCGGACATGAGGTCATGCCAGGAAATTGCCTAGGGGGGGTTAACGTTACCGGGGGATAAGACACCAGGGGGTTGTCTGGTCTTAACAGGAACTTGTCAGGGGGGGGGGGGTTAAGAGATTTGGTTATTGGTAAATTTCGGACATGAAGTCATGCCAGGAAATTCTAGGGGGGGTTAAACACAGGGGGTTTAATGTACTGAGGAGGTTATCCGGTTCATACCAGGAAATCCCGGGGGTGTGGGTAATGTTACCGGGGGTTAATGACACACCCCAGGCCCCCCTTTTTGGCGGTGTTGGTCAAATTCGAGGATAAGCGGAATTCGGAATAGTATTAGACCTATTTTTTTGAATTTTCCAGTTTTTATCAAAGTTTTGACTCTAGGGCCATTTTGTGGCTTAACCGTTAGAGATACGACAAAAAGTGACTGAACCTTTCTTGTCGGAAATTTAATTTTGTGTTTCGATTCCGTCGTCAGATTTTAGCTGCGACCTTTGGTTAGCCAGGAATGAGCTCGGGAGAAAAGAATCTGCACTGGTCAGCTATCGTGAATTGTTTAGTACAAACATAATAAAACCGACCTTTAAGGCAGTATTTTTAAGTTGAACAGTTGGTTTAATATCATCAGGAGTTATCTAGTCAAGCCAGGAAATTCCCTGGGGGGGTTTAATGTTACCGGGGGGGGTTAACATTTCAGGAGGTTTAATGTACTCAGGAGCATTATCTGGTCATACCAGGAAATCCCGGGGGGGGGTTAATGTTACCGGGGGTTAAGACACCAGGGGGTTTAATTTACTCAGGAGGTTATCTGGTCATACTGGGAAATTCCAGAGGGGGGGTTTATTGTTACTGGGTGTTAACACACACGTGGTTCTCTTTTAGAGGTTGTTGTGTGTGTTAAAATAAATACATTCTCTATGTAACTATCTACTATTGGCGTTTAGCTAACGCTCAGCCAATTCCCTGGGGGGGTTGTAATCACTCGGTAACGTAGTAATAATTGTTAAATCCGGAACCAGAAATGAATTGAACAAATCATAGTAGCAAAAAATCTAAAACAACCAAAATGTGCCATTTTGTAAAAAACACACGATAAATATTTTTACCATTGAAAGCGATTTACAGGCTTACTAAAGGATATAAGACCAAAAGGCTACTGGACCTTTTTTATAGATCTCATAGTTTTCTAGTTTACTGAATGATAAAGATTTAAACTCCAATCAACGGATCGGCTGATACCGACTCCAGAAACAAGATTTATACGTATCAATCACAAAAATAATTGCATTTATAAACGCGTTTTGCGGTCGAACCATTGTAGATAGATAGGTCAAAAAGTCACTAGACCTCTTTTGTAGATCACTTCATTTGCTAAATCAAACCTTTGTTTTATTTTGACTTCCGACCAATGGTTTCGCCGCTATCGACACCCAAAAACAAAATTTTCACGTGAAAATTACATAAATTTTGCACATAATCACGTTTTGCGGCCAAAACCAATTGAGATAGAGCAAAAAGGTCACTGGACCTTTTTTTTAGTTGTCCCTTCTTTCACTGACTATGAATTTTTTCGTCAGATCGAAGCTAGCTCCAACCGTTCGCCCGCTATCGGGCTTTCAAAGGAAAGCTGCAAGGAGCAAAACAGGGGTCCGTCCGGGGAATTTTTTTGAGGGGTTTAAAAGTAAAAAAATCCGGTTTTCAGACTTTTCCTGTTGGTTTGAAGATACGAAAGGTACGTGCGTGCCAAATTTCACGTTTCCAGCACTTCTAGAACTATGTTAGAATTTGTATACATTATATGTCAGTGAGTCAGTGAGTGGTTTACACATGCGGCTGTATATAATATAGGACTCGCCTTCGGCTCGCTGGGGGCTACGCCCCCAGGCCCCCATTTGGGTGTTGGCCAAATTCGGTTATAAGAATGATAAGGTGATAGGTCAAATTCGGACATTATGTAATGCCAGGAAATTCCCAGGGGGGGGGGTTTTAACGTTACCGGTGGTTAAGACATCAGGGGGTTATCTGGTCATACCAGGAACTTCCCAGGGGGGGGTTAAGAGATTTAGTGATTTGTAAAATTCGGAACATGTGGTCAAGCCAGGAAATTCCCAGGGGGGTTATAATGTTACCGGGGGAGGGTTAACACATCAGGGGGTTTAATGTATTCCAGGAGGTTATCAGGTCATACTAGGAAATCCCCGGGGGGGATTAATGTTACAAGGGGTTAATGACACACGTGGGCCTATTTTAGAGGTTGTTGTGTCTGTGAACATAATAAAAAACACTCTGTCCCTATCTACTATTGAAGCTTCACTAACGCTCAGCCAACTCCCCACGTGGAGGGGGGGTTTTAGTCACTCGTTAACGTAGTAATACAAGGTCAATCTGGAACCAGCAAGAATCGCACTAATTATAGTTGCAAAATTTCAAACACCTAAAAGTTACGACAAAGAATTTGCCATTTAGAGCATTTATCAGGCTTACGGAAAGATAAACGATAGAAAACTGCTGAACCTTTTTTGTTAGATCCTATCAATAGCTAGTTAGAAAAAGTTTTACATTTAAGCTAAGGCCAACGGTTCGGCCAATATCGAGCCCAGAATGTAAGTTTTTCAGTGGAAATTTTCAACATAATCACGTTTTACGGCCAAACCATGACAGATAGGGTAAAAAGTGACTGAACCTTTATTGTAGATCGCATTATTTAGTATCAAAATCAAATTTTTTTATCTGGTCCTAAAACTAAATTTTTGTCTGCAAACGGAGCCCAGAAAACAATATCTCACGTAAAACTTAGAAAATCAATACTTTAAAACGCGCTAATGCGGCCAAACCATTGAGGGATAGGGCAAAAAGTTACATGGACCTTTTTTGTAGATCACGCGCCGTTTACTAAATCCCTATTGAAAATTTGTTTTGAGCTACGACCAACCGTTTAGCCGCTATCGAGCCCGAAAGGTAAATTTTTGGGCGAAAATTTCAAAATATTTTAATCTAATCGCGTTTTGCAGCCAAACCAATGGAGATATAGAGCAAAAAGTCACTGGACCTTTTTTGTAGTTCACTTCATTCCTGACCATGAATTTTTCGTCAGATCCGAGCTACGACTACGGTTTACTACACTCCAAACAAAAGTCTACAAGCGAAAATTGCCCGCTAAGCATCGGGTTGATCGGTAGAGATATGGGAAAATATAAGCCTATTTTGTAGCAAAACAGGGTTCCGTTCGAGCAATTTTTTTGAGACGGTTCAAAAGTAAAAAACTCCGTTTCAGACTTTTCCCGGAGGTTTGAAGGGTTGAAAAAGTATTCGGTTTTGCGACGTGAGTGCATGCCAAATTTCACGTTTCCAGCACTTCTAGAACTATGTTAGAATTAGTATATTATATGTCAGTGAGTCAGTGAGTTACACATGCGGCTGTATATATATAGGACTCGCCTTCGGCTCGCTGGGGGCTACGCCCCCAGGCCCCCAAAGTAAGTGCCTTAAATTCGGGGATATGATTCATTTGGTGATTGGTAAAATTTGGACATGAGATCATGCCAGGAAATTCCCTGGGGGGGGGGGGTTTTCGTTAATGCTACCGGGGGTTAATACATCAGGGGGTTTAATTTACTCAGGAGGTTATCTGGTCATACCAGATACTTCCGTGGGGGGGTTAATGTTACCGGGGGGTTAATGACACACCCCAGGCCCCCTTTTGTGGTGTTGGCCAAATTCGGGGATAAGCGGAATTCGGAAAAGTATTAGACCTATTTTATTGAATTTTTCCAGTTTTAATCAAAGTTTTGATTCTAAGGCCATTTTGTGGCTTAACCGTTAGAGATACGACAAAAAGTGACTGGACCTTTCTTGTCGGAAATTTAAAATTGAAGGAGGATTCTGCCCTCAGATTTGAAGTAGGACCTTTGGTTTAGCCGGTACAGAGCTTATAAGAAAAGTCTGCATAGGCCAGCTATTGTGAATTGTTCAGTGTAAATATAACAAAAACTTGATCCTAAGTCAGTATTTTTAAGTTGTTTAGTGGGTTTTATTTGCTCAGGAGTTTATATAGTCATGCCAAGAAATTCGGGTGGGGGGGGGTGTTAAATGTTACCGGGGTTAAATCTTCAGGGGGTTTAATTTACCCAGGAGATTATCTGTCCTACCAGGGTATTCCGGGGGGGGGGGGAGGGGTTAATGTTACCGGGGGTTAAGACACACGTGGGCCTCTTTTAGAGGGTGTTGTGTCTGTGAACATAATTAAAATTCACTCTGTCCCTATCTACTATCGACGCTTCGCTTATGTTCAGCCAGTGCACGATCTGGGGTTGTATTCACTCTTTAACCTAGCATTACAATTTCAATCTGGATCCGGAATGATTTTCACGGATTGTAGTAAAACTCCTAAAATTACCAACTACGACAAAGATTTTGCCATTGAGAACGATTTCTGGGGCTTACAGAAGGATATAGGATCAAAGCTACTTGACATTATATGTGAATCTTATAATTTTCTATTTAATAAAAGTTAAATATTAAGGCTACAATTAACGATCCGGCCGTTAGAAACCCCAGAACCAACATTTTCATGTAAAAATCACAACACATTTGCATTTAAAAAACGCGTTTTGCGGCCAAACAATTGTAGATAGGGCAAAACGTTACTTGGGCTTTTTTGTAGAGCACTTAATCTTCTAAATAATGTAAGAAGTATGTTTTGAGCTACGATCAAGCGGTTTGGCCGGGATCAACCCCTGAACCAAAGTTTTCACGTGATAATTACAAAAACATTGCACATAATCGCGTTTTGCAGGTTATCTGATGGAGATAGGGCCATAAGTTACTGGACTTATTTTGTAGATCACGTCATTGCCTATATCCCATATCTGTTTAGTTTTGAGCTAAAGCGAAGGGTTTGGCCGCTATCGAGCGCGGAAGCTACATTTTCACGACAAAATTCAAAGATTTATTCCCATTTAAAACGCGTTTTGTGGCCAAACCGATGGAGATAGGGCAAAAAGTTACTGGACCTTTTTTGTAGTTCACTTCACTCCACACTAGCGTTTTTTCGTCAGATCCGAGCTACGACCTACGGTTTTAGGCGCTACAGAGCCTCAAACAAAAGTCTACAAGCGAAAATTGCCAAAATTCGACAAAATTTTCGATTTTGGAAGCATTTTACGGGTTGATCGGTAGAGATGTGGGAAAATCTAAAGTGCCTATTTTGTAGATCAGACAATTCGCTAAATCCCTTCAAAAATTAGATTTGAGCTACGACCAACGGTTTATTCGCTAGACGGCTCTAAAGCAAAAAAACTACACCAGATTTTTAACCAGTTTCAACCGGTTTTTTAATTTTTTTGAAGGGTTAAAAAGTAAAAATTTTCGGTTTTCAGACTTTTCCTGTGGGTCATATTGCAAAAGGTACCTGCATGCCAAATTTCAAGTTTCCAGCACTTCTAGAAGTATGTTAGAATTTGTATATATATGTCAGTCAGTGAGTCAGTCAGTATCACATGCGGCTGTATATATATTAGGGACTCGCCTCGGCTCGCTGGGGGCTACGCCCCCCAGGCCCCCCATTTTGGTGTTTGGCTAAATTCGGGGATAAGCGTAGTTCGGTGATGGTTAAATTCAGACGTGAAGTTTCCAAATTTTATGTATCCGTTTCTCGAGAATCTTACAAGTCGTAATGCTTCGCTAACGCTCAGCCAAAAGATGTGTGGTGTATAATATTAATCAAATTGATGTGGTAGAAGAGTTAAGTTAATGTTTCGTGAAATTTGAGACAAGAAGAATTTGGTTTTAAACCAAAGTCAGAGGACGTATGTATACCCACAGTTTAATTTTCCGGATTTACCAAAACTTTTGACTTTGAGGGCGTTTTGCGGCTTTAACCGTTAGAGATACGTGAAAAAAGTGACTGGACCTTTCTTGTCGGAAATTTAATTTTATGTTTTCGATTGTGCCGTCGTCAGATTTTAGCTGCGACCTTTGGTTTAGCCAGGAATGAGCTCGGGAGAAAAGTCTGCACGGGTCAGCTATCGTGAATTGTTTAGTACAAACATAATAAAAACCGACCTTAAGGCAGTATTTTAAGTTGAACAGTTGGTTTAATATCATCAGGAGATTATCTAGTCAAGCCAGGAAATTCCCTGGGGGGGGGGCTAATGTTAACCGGGGTCTAATGACACACCTGTCCCTATTTTAGACGTGTGTTGTCTGGTCTGTGAACAAAATAAAAATTTATATTCTGTCCCTATCTACTATTGACGCATAGCTAACGCTCAGCCAACTTAAATTATGTGGGGTTGTAGGATTCACGATCGTTAAACCTAGCAAAGCCTGAATCCTGATTGAATTACACAAATATTAGTCACATATAGGCCTAATATATATTTAAAACTCCAAAAATTCCAATTCACGACAAATTATTTCTGCTATTTATCGCGTTTTTCAGGCTTAGTTAAAGTACATACAGCCAAAAAAGTTTACTGGACTTTTTTTGTAGATTACGTCGTTTACTAAAACTTATTAAGTCGCATTTTTTGAGCTACGACCAACCGTTTAGCCGCTATCAAGCCCGGAATGTAAATTTGTAGGCGAAAATTTCAAAATATTTTCACTTAATCGCGTTTTGCGGTCAAACTAATGGAGATATAGTAAAAAGTCACTCAACCCTTTTTGTAGATCATATTATTTCCTAAATCTAAAACCTTTGTTTTATTTTGACTTCCGACCAATGGTTTTGCCGCTATCGACACCAAAAACAAAATGTTCACCTAAATATTACAAATAAATTGCACATAACCACGTTTTTCGGCCAAACCAATGCAGATAGGGCAAAAAGTCACTGGACCTTTTCTGTAGATCACATAATTTGCTAATTTGATGGTCAATTCAGATTTGAGCTACAACCTACCGTTCGGCCGCTATCGGGCTCGAAACATCCATTTTTAGCGAAAAAAATCTCTGGAATTTCAAATGTTCGAGCGTTTTTGTTGCTTAACAAACCATTGAAGATAGAGAGCAAAAAAGTCACTGGACCTTTTTTGTGTAGTTCACTTCATTCCTGATTATGAATTTTTCGTCAGATCCGAGCTAGCTCCAACGGTTCGCCCGCTATCGCGCTTACAAAAATGCCTGCAAGGGGTGAAGAAGAATTGCGCGATTTTTTGGGAATTTTTTTGAGGGGTTTAAAAGTAAAAAAAGTCCGGTTTTTCAGACATTTTCTTTTCCTCCGGGTCAATATTGTGAAAGGTACCTGCGTGCCAAAATTTTAAGTTTCCAGCCCTTCTAGAACTATGTTAGAATTTGTATCTATATGGTCAGTCAGTGAGTAGAGTGAGTCAGTTACACATGCGGCTGTATATAAATATAGGAACTCGCCTTCGGCTCGCTGGGGGCTACGCCCCCAGGCCCCCCCAAAGTAAACGCTTGCAAATTCGGGGATAAGCGGAATTCGGTGACTGGTTAAGTCCGGACATTAAGTAAAATGACAAGGGATTTAAAAATTGACCTTTTTCATAGATTTTTTTCCGGATTCGTAAAAAACTTTTGACTTTTGAGGGCTTTTTGCGGTTAAACCCGTTAGAGATACGACAAAAAAGTGACTGGACCTTTCTTGTTGGAAATTTAATTTTGTCCTTTCGATTGTGCCCTCAGATCTGATCTACGGACCTATGGTTTTAGCCAGAAATGAGCTCGGGAGAAAAGTCTGCACGGGTCAGCTATCTTGGAATTGTTTAGTATAAACATAATAAAAAACCGACCTCAAGGCAGTATTTTAAGTCGAACCAGGGGGTTTAATATCACCAGGAGACTATCTAGTCAAGGCGAGAAATTCCCTGGGTGGGTGATTAATGTTAAGGAGGTTAAGACAAGAGGGTGGTTTAATTTCGTCAGGGATATTGTCTGGTCATATGAACAAATTCCCAGGGGGGGTTAACGTTACCGGTGGGATAAGTCTCCAGGGGGTTATCTTGGTCATACCAGGATCTTCCCAGGGGGGGGGGGGGGTTTAAGAGATTGGTGACTGGTAAAATTCGGACATGAGGTCATGGCAGGAAATTCCCTGGGGGGGTTTAATGTTACCAGGGGGGTTTAACACATCCAGGGGGTTGAATGTACAGGAGGTTTATCAGGTCATACCAGGAAATCCCCGGGGGGGGGTTAATATTACCGGGGGTTAATGACACACTTGGGCCTTTTTTAGAGGGTATTGTGTCCTGTGAACATAATAAATATTCCTCTGTCCCTATCTACTATTGACGCTTAGCTAACGCTCAGCCAACTCCCGAAGTCACTGAACCTTTTCTGGTAGATCACGTGATTTCCTAAATCCCGTTTAAAATTTGTTTTGAGTTACGACCAACCGTTTAGGAGCCGCTATCAAGCCCCGAATGTAAATTTTTAGGCGAAAATGTCCAATATTTTCACTTAATCGCGTTTTGCGGTCAAACTAAGGGAAATATAGTAAAGAGTCACTGGACCTTTTTTGTAGGTTCATCTTATTTCCTAAATAAAACGTTAGTCTTATTTTTGACCTCCGACCAATGGTTTCGCCGCTATCGACCCCCAAAAAACAAAAGTTTCGCGTAAAAGTTACAACAAAATTGTACATAATCACGTTTTTCGGCCAAACCAATCGAGATAGGGCAAAAAGATTACTGGACCTTTTCTGTAGATCGCGCAATTTGCTAATTTGATGGGTCAATCAGATTTGAAGCTACGACCAACGGTTCGGCCGCTATCGGGCTTGAAACATTATTTTTATCGAAAAAAATCTCTGGAATTTCAAATGTTTCGAGCGTTTTGTCGCTTAACCATGGAAGTATAGAGCAAAAAGTCATTAGACCTTTTTTTTGTAGTTCACTTCATTCCTGACCATGAATTTTCCGTCAGATCCGAGCTAGCTCCAACGGTTCGCCCGCTATCCGGGCTTACAAAGATACAAAAAAAATGCCTGCAGGGGGTGAAGAATGCGCGATTTTTTGGGAATTTTTTTGAGGGTTTGAAAATGAAAAATTCCTCACTTTTCGGGATTTTTCCTGGTGGTTACACGTGGAAAGCTATCTGTGTACCAAATTTCAAGTCTCTAACTCATCTGGAAGTAGGTTAGAATTAGTATACCGTGAGTGAGTGAGTCAGTCAGTCAGTTACACATGCTGTTGTATATATATTAGACTCGCCTTCGGCTCGCTGGGGGCTACGCCCCCAGGCCCCCATTTTGGTGTTGGCTAAATTCGGGGATAAGCGTAGTTCGTTGATTGGTTAAATTCAGACGTGAAGTTTCCAAATTTTATGTATCCGTTCTCGAGAATCTTACAAGTCGTAATGCTTCGCTAACTGCTCAGCCAAAAGATGTGTGGTGTATAATAATAATCAATTGATGTGGTAGAAGAGTTAAGTTATGTGTTCGTGAAATTTGGAGACAAGAAGAATTTGGTTTTAACCAAAGTCAGAGGACGTATGTATACCACAGTTTAATTTTCCGGATTTACCAAAACTTTTGACTTTGAGGGCGTTTTGCGGCTTAAACCGTTAGAGATACGTGAAAAATAGACTGGACCTTTCTTGTCGGAAATTTTAATTTTATGTTTCGATTCCGTCGTCAGATTTTAGCTGCGACCTTTGGTTTAGCCAGGAATGAGCTCGGGAGAAAAAGTCTGGCACTGGTCAGCTATCGTGAATTGTTTAGTACAAACATAATAAAAACCGACCTTAAGGCAGTATTTTAAGTTGAACAGTTGGTTTAATATCATCAGGAGATTATCTAGTCAAGCCAGGAAATTCCCTGGGGGGGGGGGCTAATGTTACCGGGGGCTAATGACACACCTGTCCCTATTTTAGACGGTGTTGTGTCTGTGAACAAAATAAAAATTTATTCTGTCCCTATCTACTATTGACGCATAGCTAACGCTCAGCCAACTTATTATGTGGGGGTTGTATTCACTCGTTAACCTAGCAAAGCCTGAATCCTGATTGAATTACACAAATATTAGTCCACATATAGGCCTAATATATATTTAAAAACAACTCCAAAAATTTTCCAATCACGACAAATATTTTTGCTATTTATCGCGTTTTTTTACAGGCTTATTAAAGTACATACAGCCAAAAAGTTAACTGGACTTTTTTTGTAGAACACGTCGTTTACTAAAACTTATTAAGTCCGCATTTTTTGAGCTACGACCAACCGTTTAGCCGCTATCAAGCCCGGAATGTAAATTTGTAGGCGAAAATTTCAAAATATTTTCACTTAATCGCGTTTTGCGGTCAAACTAATGGAGATAATAGTAAAAAGTCACTCAACCCTTTTTGTAGATCATATTATTCTCCTAAATCTAACCTTTGTTTTATTTTGACTTCCGACCAATGGTTTTGCCGCTGATCGACACCAAAAACAAAATGTTCACGATTCTAAATATTACAAATAAATTGCACATAACCACGTTTTTCGGCCAAACCAATGCAGATAGGGCAAAAAGTCACTGGACCTTTTCTGTAGATCACATAATTTGCTAATTTGATGGGTCAATCAGATTTGAGCTACAACCTACCGTTCGTGGTCCCGCTATCGGGCTCGAAACAATCCATTTTAGCGAAAAAATCTCTGGAATTTCAAATGTTCGAGCGTTTTTGTTGCTTAAAAACCATTGGAAGATAGAGCAAAAAGTCACTGGAAAACCTTTTTTGTAGTTCACTTCATTCCTGATTATGAATTTTTCGTCAGATCCGAGCTAGCTCCAAACGGTTCGCCCGCTATCGCGCTTACAAAAAATGCCTGCAGGGGTGAAGAATGCGCGATTTTTTGGGAATTTTTTTGAGGGGTTTAAAAGTAAAAAAAGTCCGGTTTTTCAGACTTTTCCTCCGCCGGTCATATTGTGAAAGGTACCTGCGTGCCAAATTTTAAGTTTCCAGCCCTTCTAGCAAACTATGTTAGACATCTTTGTAAATCTCTATAATGTCAGTCAGTGAGTGAGTGTGAGTCAGTATACACATGCGGCTGTGATATAATATAGAGGAACTCAGCCTTCGGCCTCGCTGGAGGGCACTACGGCCCCCAGGCCCCCAAAGTAAACGCTTTGCAAATATTTCGGGGATAAGCGGAATTCGGTGACTGGTTATAAAGTCCCGGAACATTTAAGTTTCCACATTTTATGTATCCGTTCCTCGAGAATTCTTAACGGGTCGGAACGCTTCGCTAACCTCAGCCAAATAATGTGTGGTGTATAATATTAATCAATTGAATGTGGTAAAAGTTAATTATGAGTGTTCGTGGAAAATTTGGAGACAAGAAGAATTTGGTTTTAAACCAAAATTCCAGAGGACCCTTTTTATAACCATAAAGATTAATTTTTTCCGATTCGTAAAAACTATTATGGAACTTTGGAGGGCATTTTGCGGTTAAACCGTTAGAAGGATACGTACAAATAAGTGAACTGGAGATTGGATACCTTTCTTGTTGGAAATTTAAATTTTGGTCCCTTTCGATTAGTGCCCCTTCAGATCTGATCTTCTAAACGGACCTATGGTTTAGAGCCAGAAATGAGCTCCGGGAGAAAAGTCTGCACGGGTCAGCTATTCTTGAATATGTATTAGAGTATAAACATAATAAAAAACCGACCTCAAGTGGCAGTATTTTAAGTCGAACAAGAGGGGGGTTTTAATATCACACAAGGAGACTATCTAGTCAAAGGCGAGAAAAATTCCCCTGGGTGGGGGTGAATATAAATTGTTAAGGAGGTTTAAGACAAGAGGGGTTATTTTAAAAATTCGGTCAGGATATTGTCTGTGTCCATATTGAACAAAAAAGAATTCCCAGGGGGGGGTTAAACCGTTAACCTCGGGGGATACAGTCCTCCAGGGGGTTATCTGGTCAATTACCAGGATCTTCCCAGGGGGGTTAAGTTTAAGTAAGGAGGGGTATAAAGAGAGTATATTGGTGACTTGGTTCAAAATTTCGGACAGTGAGGTCATGGCAGGAAATTTTCCCTGGGGCTGGGGGTTTTAAGATGGTTACCCATGGAGGGGTTAAACACATCCTAGGGGGTTGAATGTGACTCAAGGAGGTTAATCAGGTCATACCAGGAAATCCCCCCGGGGGGGGGGTTAATAATTAACCTGGGGGGTTAATGACAAAACATCCCCCCTTGGGCCTTTTTTAGAGGGTATTTGTGTCTGTGAACATAATAAAAATTCCTCTGTCCCTATCTACTATTGACGCTTTAGCTAACGCTCAGCCCAACTCCCGAAGTCACTGAACCTTTTTCTGTAGATCACGTTAATTTCCCTAAATCCCGTTTTAAAAATTTGTTTTGAGCACTTACGACCAACCGTTTAGCCGCTATTCAGCCCGGAATGTAAATTTTTAGGCTAAAATGTCCAATTATTTTCACTTAATCGCGTTTTGCGGTCAAACTAAAGGGAAATATAAGTAAAGAGTCACTGGAACCTTTTTTGTAGGTCATCATTATTTCCCTAAATAAAACGTTAGTCTTATTTTGACCTCCGACCAATGGTTTCGCCGCTATCGACCCCAAAACAAAA
>NW_025785241.1:0-22249 GCF_021130785.1 Homalodisca vitripennis | reverse complement strand
ATATATTACATCTTAAATTTTGTTTTTCAGAGAAACGAAGCTGTCCATTTTTTTTTACGGAAATATTGATAAAAGTCTTGTGTTTTCTAAATCATTAAACCCCAACCCACCTGAGTGTAAATTTAATAAATACAGGTATATAAAGTCTTATTTTGGAAAAACATTATTAAAACATTCTTTTTTCGGGCCTAATTAACCATTTAATTAATGAAATTTTTCCATGGATGATGGAACACCAATTTAGGAATATAAAGAACATTTTTACTATGTTTTAATTTTCAGTATCGTATACAATGATCATGCCATACAAATTATTAAGATTGAATTGAATGGTAAAAGAAAATATAATATTATATATTTTGTACGTTTTTTTGAGGAGAGCCGTAACGCGGTATAGCCAAAATAAAAAAGGGGATGGTGTGTACCTTGGGGGAGTCCGTAGTACGGGGTCGTCGAGGTCCTCGGCGGGGCGCGGGGAGCCCAGGTCCCCAGAAGTTTGGGTAGGTTTGTAGATGGAGGCGGTGGACAAAAAGGGGGAATGATTCACTCCGAGAGGGTAAATAAAGTAATATATTGCTTAAAATACATAAAAACAAAATAGAGCTGTATAACGTGAAACTGTTCATGTTTTGGGGTGGAATGCGGGCAGCAGGTGTGTCCAGTAGGCCCTGCGGAGAGAATAAAGAGCCGCGTCTTTTTTTTGAAAGGGGTTGGAGAAGGGGCTGCGAGTGGGTGACGTCATCTCGGGCCCAAGAAACAAACCAGCCGTTAACTAAGAAAAAAGTATAAAATTTCCCCCCCCCCCAAAAAAAGGAATTTTTTGACCCAAGTAAAAGAAAAAAGAAAACGTTATGATTGAAGAAAATTTACCATTCGTCATGAAACATACCTGAGTCAATTTATCATTAATTAAGAGCTAAATATGAATAGAAAATGGAGTTATATGTACACTAAGGAGATTATGACTAAACATTAGGTAAAACAACCAACTTATTTACAGGACGGGTTACAATACCTGACGGGGTTTTCACTTGGACCACACGAACAATGTTGTCAGAGCTAGGTAACATTTTTGATAAATCCTACCTAGGGGCCAAGTTAGAGGATCACTATTGCTAGAGTACATTAATACTAGGTCATTTTCCTTTACATTTGTAGTTTGTTCAGTCCATTTTGGGCGTTGGATTTGCGAGTGGAGGTAGTCTTTCTTCCAGCTCTTCCAGAAGTGTTGAGTGGCGCGAGACACTTGTTGCCAACGAGATAGAAGATTGAGTGGCTCGGAAGTGATGTCCTCTTCTGGACGTGACAGCAGAAGATCTCCAGTGAGGAAATGGCCTGGAGTCAAGTAGTTGAAGTCGTCGTCAGGTGATGATGGAAGTGCGCAGAGCGGCCTGGAGTCAGAACAAGCTTCAATGCGGCATAAGAATGTCGAGAATTCTTCTGAAGTGAAGTGGTGGTTTTGTATTATTCTCTTCAGATGATGCTTGGTAGACTTCACTGCAGTTCCCAGAGACCACCAAAGTTCGGAGCACAGGGTGGATTGAAGTTCCAATGGATTTCGTTCTTGGCTAAGTGGTCTGAGATCAGTGGCGTGGAGTTCTTGAGTAGAGAAAAACTTCTTGAAGCTGACGAGCAGCACCAATGAAGTTGCGGCCTTGATCAAAATATATGTTGCGGAAATAAACCCCTCTTCTAGCAATAAAACGGTCGATTGCGGCTAGACAAGATTCAGTATTGAGAGAGTGGACTAGTTCTAGATGAACAGCCTTGACTGTCATGCATACAAAAAGACAATGTAGCATTTAGACAATTTTGCGTTTCTTCTAGTACTTTCTTTAACAAGAAAGGGACCAGCAAAATCCAATCCAACGTTGGTGAAGCATCGCGTTTGCTTGAAGCGAGAGGGGGGCAAGTCTGCCATTAGGGGTTTGTGTGGGTTTTGCTTTCATTCTAAAGCAAGTGAGACATCGAAAAATGCGTTTTCGGATGAGATTCTCTCGCACCCCGGAATCCTCAGTTGCGGCGGTTGAATATGAGATTGAACTATTTCTGGGACCACCATGAAGAGAGTACAGGTGATAGTGATCACACAATAGAGTTGCGAAGTGACTTTGAGAAGGAATCAAAAACAGGAGTTGCTTCGAAGACTCAGGCAAGGGAGAGGAACGACAAACACTTCAGTCTTTACCCCCCCACCAATGTAGGGTATTCAAGATGATAAAAATTGGGTGTTGTGTGAGTTTTTTTTTTACTTATCGAAGGAGGAGCCTGGCTTTCCTTGAATTGACTGCTTTTATTTCTGGAGAATAGTGTGTTGCATTTTGGAAACGATGTTTGTACACATTGAGGCAAGGGCCTTCGGTTCGTTCATTTACAGATAAAGGACCCAAATAACGTTTAGCAGACTGTCTGGGATCGGATTG
This sequence comes from Homalodisca vitripennis, assembly GCF_021130785.1. NCBI lineage: Eukaryota > Metazoa > Arthropoda > Insecta > Hemiptera > Cicadellidae > Homalodisca > Homalodisca vitripennis. Next base: position 19,826 of record NW_025785241.1, on the reverse strand, counting down.
TTATGAATGAATCTTTAGTACATAACTTCCATTGCCATTTTGTAGTTTAGTGAGGTGAAGGAAAATCGATTTATCCACCTGGTACAGATTCGTATTGGTGGTTATAAAACGTTAGTTGTTAGGTGTATTGCTAAATTTGGTGTTTTTCTTGATCTTCAATTTACTTCAGAGGAGTCTTTTTCCAGGTGATACAGGCCAAGAGGGAAATTTCATTTAGTAGAAAAAGAGGGGCCATGCCATCCAAAGGGGCGGTGTTGATCAAGTATAGCCAGAGGGCATACAGAACCTACTAGGTGCCACAATCTGCGGGATTGTTCGGTCCTCCTGAAATGTTGACGCCATAAACATCAATAGACGTGTTTTTCCGGTTACGTTTTACAAAACTCCGGTTTGGAGGACGAAAGTTTCTAGTAAGGTGGCGGAAGGTGTTTCTTATCCAACCCAAGAACCCTTTCATTGAGGGTCTGTGAATAAAAAGAATATCTGATATCTGTAGTTTGGTTGATTAAGCTTTGGTTAGCTTTGGAACCAGTTGGGGGAGAGGAAGCAACGCTGCGGCATAATTCCAAGCGGGTGGTCATCGTTAGTGGTTTTAGAGTGGAGCAACTTTGGTTTTAAAGAATGCAATTAGGCTAACATCCGGTAAGTTTTTGTTTTCACACCTTTCGACTCTTAGATACAAATTACCGAGCACATGCCTTTGCTGAGAAGAGTTCTGAAAAAACCTATGAGTTGGACGGATATGTACGTACTGAGGATTTTATAGCGAGGGATATTTATTTGTGACATAAGTGGAAGTTCTTTGACAAATTTATCCCAAACAATGTGTAGATGTTTTGGGAGTGGATCGTCCCAGTCTAATTTTCCAACCATATTTGCTGAAGCAAGTGTTTTAGTGTGAAGATAACTGGACTGATGAAACCGTTGACATCATACACTCGGGCAAACTTGAGATAAGACATTTCGTTTGGTCGGAGTTTTATTTACAGGGGCAATAGCGTAGTGAAAACAACCGTGGAAGGGTCCCATTCAAGTCCTAGTACTTTTATGGAGTGAATGGATCCAAGGGGATGTGGTCTTTCTCTGTGGTCAGAAGGGATGGTGTTGAGAACGGAAACACTTGAACTAGCCCATTTGTGAAGTTCGAAACCACCAGATACGCAGAGTTGATTGAGTTCATCAAACAATTGAAGGGCTGCGTGTTCCGAAGAGGCCACCACAGACGATGTCATCGATGTAGCAGGACGAGTTTAGCACTTCTGCAGCATTGGGGTAGTTAGGACCTTCGTCGAGAACTAGTTGCTTCAAAGTTCGAAGGGCGATGAAAGGGCTTGATGAGAGACCAAAAGTTAATCGTTGAAGTTCCCATTCTTGGACAGGGCCAGAAGGGTCAGAACGCCAAAACAAATGTTGGTATTTGCGGTCAGAAGGAGCAACTTTTATGGCTCGATACATTTGTTTTATATCGCATGTCAGAGCGATGGGGTGCAATCGAAACATAGAGATAACAGTTCCGATGTCGGCTTTGGAGCTTGGGTCCAGTCAACAGCAATTTATTAAGAGACTGATTCGTGTCACTTACTTACAGAGGCGTTAAAGACAACTCGGAGAGGTGAAGATGAAGATGATTCTTTTACAACTCCGTGATGTGTGAGGACATAAGGAGAGGGCTGAGGGGCGAGACACATGTGACCTAGGTCAACATAGTTTTGTAAATTGTCTGAATAATGAGCGAGATTTCCCGGCTTTCTTTCAAGCCGTCTTTCCTGTTGGAGATACTTGCGAAGAGCTATTTCTCGTGTGGAGCCTAGGTCAGAGGGGACGCCATTTTTGAAGGGTAATGAGGCTACATATCGTCCGGTTTCGTCTCTATAGATGGTTGATTGATAATGATCTTCACAGAACTGATCAGCGGGACTGAGGGGTTTTGGAAAATTGATTTCTTCCATTTCCCAGAATTGTTCAAGGAGTCGATCAGTGCTTAGAGACGATGAAACAAAGAGAGAGTTTCGTTGGTGAGAAGGTGATTCCATGGGGACATCACCCATGAGAAACCCAACCAAATATTGTGTGCAGCGCGGTAGGCTGCCCTTTGATGATGGAAAGTTCATTGGTAAGCATGTCTGTGAAAGCTTGAGCTCCAAAAGAGAATGTCAACTTTAGCAGGATGATTAAATTCAGGGTCTGCTAGATTCAAAGAATTGAATCTCTGCCTTAGAGATTCTGAAAGCGGGGCTGTAGGAAGATTAGATGCTATCTTAGAAATGATAACTGCATCCAACTGTAGTTGGACGTCGCTGTTGTAGCGAGAGGCTATGTTGCAAGTAACGAGGCCTTTTGTGTTTATGCCACATTGATGACCAATGCCTGAAATGTTAACATTACACCTTTTGATAGGTAGTCGTAAAGTCTGAGCTAATGATTGAGTGACAAAGTTGATTTGACTACCTCCGTCAATGACAGCTCTGCACGTTTTCCAATGACCTAAAATCGTCTTGAATGAGTACTTGAGCGGTGCCTAACAAAGCAACATTTCTTGTGTTAGTTCGCTGAGACCTGACATGACAGTGTTTGAACGGGTGCGGTTGTCTGAGGTGTAGGCGCGGCGGCGGAAGCGCCGACTACTGAGGGGGGTGACGCAGGTGTAGAGATGTGAGAGTGAGGTGCGTCTGCGTGGACGGGCGGCGGAGTGGAGACCCGCTTGTCATGGAGTAGAGAGTGATGTTTCTTACTTTTACAAAATCTACAACTCGCATTTGAAGTACACGCAGACACATGGTGTGACCCAAGACATGAAAAAACATCGTTTAAATGAGCGCACAGAATTATAACGTTCATGTAAGGGCAAAGCAATAAACTGGTCACAGCGGTAAAGTTGATGGTTATTTTTACACATAGGACACTGAGAGGCAGGGCGACAAGGCGACGAAGTTAGTCTTCTCTGAATGTGAAACACCGTGTTGAGCTGAGAACAACGCCTTGCGGGGAAGGGGTGCGGGTGGTCTTGACGTAACTACACTAGCTTTGTGTGTTTCTTTGGGTGAGTTCATAGACGGTACACTGAGCGCGAAGAAACTCCATAAGGTCTTCCAATATAGGAAAACTGTTTGGATTTCACTTCTAGTTCAAACGCTTTTCTAGTATTATTGTCTAAGAGGCGTAAAAGCTAGTTGCAAGAGCATAAAACCAGACAAGTCACTGATATTAAGACTTTTCAATGCTTGAACATTTATGTGAAAACACATCTACGATCTGTCTTAGGCTACTTAGACTAGGGGTCTTTACAGGTTGTTGATCAAGTATTTTATTAAGATAAAAACTAGCTAGGAGGCGTGGATTAGTGTAGCGTTCACTAGAGTGTCATAGGCTAGAGTGTAGTTAGCTGGATCAAAGGGTATGGCTTCAACAAGGCCCAGAGCAGGGCCTTCCAGTAAGCTTTTTAAATAACTAAACTTTTCAATAGGGGCCATGGAGGTATTGTGGATTAAAATTATCATACAGAGATCTGAAGGAGTTAAACTGCTCTAACTGTCCACCAAACTTACTTATATCTATTTGCGGAAGCTTAGGTTTTACAAGTGAGGTTTGTGAGAGATCTACATCGACAGTTTTAGTCTTAGTAGCTACAATAACATCATAGTGGCTTTACATTTATAGTACATGGTATCAAACTGCTTGAAGGCGGAACTAGTATCTACAGTGTCCTTGGGGTCATCTAATTCAAGATTAAGATTATCCATCTGTTCTGAAAGGGCTTCAAAGTCTGAGTACAAAGACTTTAAATTTGAATACCTAGCGACAAAATCATTAGTTTCACCTGGAAGTTCCTTGATTAAATCAAAACACAGCTGTAACTTTTGAAAATACCTTTCTCTCTTTTTCACACATTGTTCTAGTTTTTTAGTAGCCATATTTTCAAACACTAATTAAATACAAAATGTGAAATACACCCTACATAAGACAGAATCCTTATTTACTAAATTAACCTGCTTACAAACTAATTTAGTAAACCTTGACAAAAATAAAACAAGTAATCTTCAAACAAAACATTGACACAGAAATAATATTAGATAGTGAGTGATTAAGAAAATAAGAATGATTCCCTCAGTGATAGAAAATTATTAGTTTTAAATAGAAACAGCTGACAGATAAGTTGCTCAAAATAGATAAGAGCGTCCGGTCGGCGGACAGAAATACTCGATCAGCTGAGCGACAATCACATAGCGGCCGATAAGCAGCGCAATCAATAAACATACCTGCAGTTCTGTACCTGTCTGTCTGGCTCTATAGTTCAGTTCACGAAACTTAGCTTAAATGCTAATTTTATTTTTTAATGCTAATCAGGTTTGTTTCATGAGGCGGTTGAGTTTTGATTTGAACTCAAATTAAATGTTTAAAACTTAGTGGACTGTTTTTTGCATGAAACTGAAGCGTTCGTAATAGGACCAGCTGATCCGGCTCGAAGGACCAAATGTACGTTCTTTGAGGAAGAGCCCGTAACCGCGGTATAGCCGAAATAAAAAACGACTGGTGATGTACCTTGGGGGAGTCTCGTAGTACGGGGTCGTCGAGGTCCTCGGCCAGGGCAGCGGGGAGTCCAGGATCACCAGAAGTCTTGGGTAGGTCTTTGTAGATGGAGAGCGGTGGACAACAAGGGGAATGATTCACTCCGAGAGGGTAAATAAAGTAACTATATTGACTTGAAATACATAAAAACAAAATAGAGCTGTATAAAACGTGAAAACTGTTCATGTATTGGGGTGGAATGCGGGCAGCAGCGTGTGTCCAGTACGCCGCCTGCGGAGAGAATAAAGAGCCGCGTCTTCTTATCTTGAAGGGGTTGGAGAAGGGGCTGCGAGTCGGTGACGTCATCTCGGGCCAGTAACAACACCAGCCGTTAACTAAGAAATAAGTACTGAACATATATATATATATATATATATATATATATATATATAATATATTTTCTTATATTAAAGACAATATTTCTATACGTTAAAGAATATTATTTACTATCAGTTAAATATTAAAATAGTTTTTATGTATGGCATTGGACAAGAACTTTTACCATTTTACATATATAAAACTCTACAGAGTGCAGTATTGGAATCAATATATAATCTGATGTATGCCTCACTTTTAGAGATTGCTAAATGTTAGCGTGGACATGAGGCTGTATGTATAAGTATTTATGGAAGTTTGCCAAGAGTTCCTCGGTTCAGTTTGTAGAGTTGGACATCACCTGCACCCAGGTCCGTTGGGATACTCCAAAATAAGACGCTTCAAATAGTAAAGTAAGCGATTGAGTTACGGAGGTACAGGCATTAATCTATTCAGTAACGCATCTATTCTGGCGTAAAACACATTGACGTATATCTGTTTAATGTCTTATATGAAAAATAATGTCCTGTAAATCTTTTGTATTTATATCTTAATATTTTGTTTACTTCTAGAATTTTTTTTATGGAAAAACCATTGGCGTTAGAAATCAATTCCAGTGTACGATATAAATTTTCAGTATTAAAGAATCACCAGTATTACGGCCACAATTCTAAACGCATTTTTCGAAACATAATCAACTTTCGTTGTTGCTTTAAATGAATAAAGAGGTTGAAGCTCCTGAATCGAAGACTTTTTGTAAACTCCTTACGGTTGGATATGTTTAACCAAAATTAGGAGTTGCCTAAATAACTCTTTACCAATTTAAACTTTTAGGTTATACTCTCTTAAAAAATAAACTCCAAACTAGTATGCACCTGTTATATGCCTAATTTTTGAAAACCTTAATTAAAAGGTTTCCAACAGATTGTACAATAAGTGATTTTAATAAGTAGTTGATCTTCGGTTTTCAAAATCATATGTAAAGCCGCGGGTAAAAGCTAGTACAAACATGTTAATAGACTGGAATCTTTGTTAAAAGACTTCAGCGCACTCCTATTTTGTAGTACCCTTGCTAGCTCACCGACACTTTTACTTATAACACTGCTATAAAACCTAACACAAATATGAACGTATGATGCGGCACAATATCTCGAAAAACATTTTATCCATACACTTTGAATAGTCCATTAAACTTGAATTCTACATAAAAAATAATGAGTTATATGACGCCTAATGTCCAACGACGGAATTAGGCTGAGCGTAAAGAATGCCTATTTATCAATAGACTAACTCAGTTTATATTTTGTCTCACGGGGGGGGGGTGTAAGAATTCTTTGCAGTATCATCGTATCTGTCTGTATATTTGTCTGCAGAATGTACAGATAACAAAATGAACTATACACATTTGGAAATTATGTTGTAAATATCACAACTGTTCAGATTATTATTATTATTTTTTTTTATTTAATCGCTTGTAAACTTTATCTTTTCTTTACAGAAACATGTCAAATTGAAATCCTGCATATTTGCATTTCAATATTCGCCTGTCAGATAAATGTCACAACTGTCATCGCCTATACAATCTTCGCAACCGTTCTTATTTCACGACCATTGACGATGAAACGATTTATGGATGTATTTTAGGTAGATTTAATATAAATCTGACTATTGAAATCGCCCTCGTGACGGAATTTCCGAGGGACTTTTTGATTTTCACCGATAATAACGTAGATTCGTGTTATTGAACTAACCTGCACATGTTACAGATAACACAACGTCTAATAATGTAGTAATATCCATATAAGTAGTAATATCTAATGATTTCTTGCTACCTAAAAAGTATAATACTTGTAGAAGATTGTCCTCTTTAGGAAATATGCCTTGTCTATTATACCACAAACTAGATAAAATATAAACTTTCAAAACTTAAAACAAAATGCTGTATTAGCAACGAAAAAGAAAAACTTTTCAGCAAGTTTATATGAAGAAAAAAAACTGAATTATAGACTTGTGTTTTTGCATGTTACTTTACTGCATTTTTTTTTTCATCATTGAAAGCCTAGCACTAAAGGCGGTTTCAATGCGTATTCGGTTATTTTAGGAGATGGATGAATTTATTTTCCATCTATTTATGTGTATATCTTTTTATCTGCAGGACGTCTAGAAAATAAATAACTCAGAGTCTTGAAATATAGTATGCAGCTTCTGCTTCAAAGGATTGCGAGAACATAATGTAACTTTCTTATGCCTTATGATATAAGAGAATATATTAGTGAGATAAACCGAATATAGCACAGTGTGTGCCTTTTTCAAGATCTCATATGTTATTATCTTAACGTAGAGGAATATACTGTATATTATTTTAAAAAATCATTACATAGAATGGTAAAAAGAAATAATTGGCGTCGTGTCTTAGGAATTTAATTCTTTAGAATGAAATTGATATATTACCTCTCAAATTTAACATTACTATTATACATAATTTTTAATATAGAAAATGCGTGTATCATATTTAAAGAGCGCGAACATAATTCCTACCACTCTGAAATGGACCCATCAGCTTAAATGCGATATATTAAAAAACTTTGGGAATAATGTGTTACCACTATAAAAAGTAATTTCGTGGGGTTTAATGGAACAAATGGATTTTATATATATAAAAGTACTCCCGGCGGAGCAACCACATTTTGTGATTCAATGTTTATTGAAATTATATATATATATATATATATATATATATATATATATATCGTTATATTCTAATATATTAATTACTTAAGGGGAGAATAGCACTTACACCTTCAAAACGCAAAATCTTTTATTGTTGAAAAAAATATCTCTGGTTCTTCTAATAGTAAATATATGCATGTATACATGATTTGCGTCTGCTGGACGTGAGCTATTTATTACAGTACACCTATAGATAGAGGCACTCTTTTTTACCTCTATGAAACAGCTGATTGCTGTTTTCTTTGTTTATTAGCAGACAGTTGAACAACATTAATAAAATTAGTCACACAAACTAACACATCAAATTTTTGTGTTTACCACAGTTGTTGAATTAAAAAACATCAAGCAGTTGAGTTATTTTGTTAGTATGTAGTGCTTGTTATTAGGTGATATTACACAATGCCCAGAATCAATAAAGAGTTTAATAAAACATCAGTTTAGAGGAAAACAAGGTACACTGTGGAAACCATGAAGCTAACCTTACTATTCCTAGGCCTAAATTCTTCAGGTCTAGCCTAGAAAAATAAATAAAAAAAACAATCTTCTAGCCTCTAAAAAAACTAGAACCACCTTAAAAACTGTCCTCAGGCATTTACTGATGATAACCTTGATTGTAGCGCTGATGTAAATCATGTATTCACAACTTACAAACTGGTTGTTCAAAGCATTGTTAAAAAGTAACTTAAATGTAAGTTTTGTTAAAACATTGATTGTTGTTTCCATAACAGTAAAATAACAAACTATAAAAATGGTTTTGGCACCATTAACAAAATATTTACATAAAATGTTCCATTTGTAACAAAACAGAAAGTAACAAATTGTATGAAAAAATTTATCCAAAAGTTGGCAGAAATAAATAATAATAAATAAATCTATTGGTTTACGAGTAAAGGCGGCTGGTGTGAACTTTCTCAAGGCATTATGTATCTTGCTCCACCCCAGTGTCTATAATTACAGAAATATAACAAAAAAACCATTGACTGGTTTATTTTTTGTTTCTTTTGTTCTGATGTGTGTTTTGATTTCTTTACAGTGCTTAAGAAGTATGCAAATTGTTTCTTTATTGGAAGCTGCTGAAGAGGCAGTGTGATTGAGAATGGTTGGTAACTCATATAGCAGCCTTGTTTGGTGGGGAAGTTGGAAAAAAAAGAGGCCCACACTTTACTATGAAACAGTCGATGTAACCGTTCCACCATCGTTTGACACTGGCAAAAGTTCTCCGACTTTTGAGTGCCTTTCTAGTTCTAGTGTGTACGGTGATTGTTACACAAAAGCAATGTAGTAAAGTGACCGTAATAACCAAATAACAGCACAAATTAACCTGTAAAGCTAACCTATAGCGGGATTCCAAAGTGGGTGTCATGGGAGGCGGTTGAGAGCGAAGAAAAGAGATCTAGTGAATGTTACGAAGGCAAAAATTAGGGTCAGATCACAATAAGTACTTAGGTGATGGGGACTCCATAAGGTTTCTTTCAGTCTTCTTAGAGAACTAAACCTTGATGGACCTAATGTTAATATTTGAAAAGCTTGAGTGGAATTAGGCTGATGTACAGAAAAACGTCTTGAAACTCGTTTACGTAAGTTGAAAAGAGGGGGAAAAAGGCGTAAAAGTCGGCATGACGGAAAAGTGATTTTTGAGGTATAGGGAGCGCCTCTTTGAAGAGGTAAATTGATAAGCTGCAGGCATTTACTATGGCTATGACTATTTAAAAAATTAATAGCTCGTGTTGCTTAATATTGAAAGAGAGCCAATTTGTACTATATATTATTATAAGCTTTTCAACTGACCGATAAGGCCCTTAGCCACTCCATCTGGTCCTTGACTTTTGGTACGGTTTCAAATAGGATCTATAGAAGACAAATGAAGTGTTCAAGCACACAAGCACTCTATACCATGAAACCGAATCATGACAGTCATTAAAAGCCAGTGTATACATAAGATTATAACCAAGGAGCGAACACTAATAAGGCGCTGCCTACATGGGGAAAACCCAAGAACCCTAACGAAAGCTTTAATGGGCTGTTTATTTTGGCAAAGGCTTACCCAAGAGTGGATTTGTATAGGATGATGCAGAGTGATAACATTTTATTGAGGGGTCACTTATTAAAGCCATATGATGGTTGGAGAGAGCTGGAAATATAAACCAAGGTAAATTCTTACAATTTAATGGACTTAAGCTAATCGAGAGGGGAAAAGAATGTTAAAGCGCACAGACAAGGGAGGGACCGATGATGAAATCTAAAAAGAACAGATGTGAGGAAGAGAGAATTCTTAAAAAGGGAACAAAGAAGACAAAGAAGATAAAGAATACGTGCCAGGGAGTAGAGTAGAGTTTTAAAAGGTAAATTTTACCTGTTAAACATTACTTTTTATCGCGTGTTCTTAATAACTTGTTTTTTTCACATAGAGGTAACGTATTATCTTCCTAAACTTATATAAGATAAAGTATTGAAAAATTTTTTTACTCAGCACTCATTCTACACTGTTACCAACACTAACCACCAATAGGGTTTTTTTAATTTCTCATCATCCAATAATCAAAATTTATAAAATAAAGGAATTACTCGAATATTAAGGTAAATTATTTATATAAAACTTTGCCTTTCCCTCTCTTTATTACTTAATTCTTTTATTTATGCCAAAAAGGTATTAGTTGCGTTATTTTACTTGGACAGTTATTAGGAGATACTATTGCTAAATTTGATAGTAATTGGCCTAATAGTTTGTTCGAATAGCGGTACCTAGGTTTGAGTTACTACATTGCCTCCATTTAAATAACATAAGACCACGCTAAGCGTTGTTTTTTTTTCCCCTTAAATCATTCAAATATTCAGCTTGTGCATAATTCATTTTGCTTAGGAAAAGCGTACAATTCGTTTAAGAAAAACTATTACATTTTAATTAAGATCTGAAATTGAAGAGAAAGGGGAGAAATAATATCTAATGTAACTCACATATCATAGGACATATTTATAAAATTCGCTTCGGAATAAAAAGTTGTTGCTATTGTGTATCGAATAATGAAGCTGACCCCAAAATAATATTGTTTCAGCGCTGGTGTTTTGTGTGTGTATATCACAAACTACAAAACGTGGACCAGATTTGCAATTCTCGGTTGGGATGTCAGAGCCAATAATGTAGCCGGTATGTGCCATGGAACGTATTCTCTGTATTTTAAATGTGATACATAGTAGTCATTTTAACAAAATAAATATCTAAAGGGCCTTTTGTATAGTATTAATCAAGCATCAAATTATATAGTTTAAGTGATATTATATCTATCATTATATTGTACCCAAATGTTGAATTGTATAACTTTAAATTATATTTTTAGTTGAGTACATACAACAAAAAAACTAATTATTAGCTAAAATAGGAGTGATGATACATTTTCATTAATTTGCTTTAAATATTTTTACAGTAAAACACGATAGCAGTTATATTGTATGTAAATCCACTTGTATAAAATCTGTCTTTACAAAACGTTTTGGTGGCCTAATACGCCTCCCGTTTTTTTAAAAAAAAAACCCAAAATCATTCTGATTCGTTTAATCCCCTTGCTACGTTTGGTCGTTACCTAGTATTTCAACAAACGCTCGAAGTACTTAAACTCACGCTTGCCACTGCAAAACTACAGCTTCTTCAATTTGTTTTTATTTGTGTACTTCTGTTACTTTATTTTGTTCTTGATATATTTTGTAAAACGTTTACTGATTACAAATTATATTTATTATTATTACTATTACCAAACTTTAGTTTCATTTATGTTTTTTTTTTTTTTTATTTCCCCCCCCCCCATATGCAATCTGTTATATATGTAGAGTAACAATTCTTACGAATGTGTTAAAAAATATTTAAGGACCAACCAGTATACTCATCCGTTTTATAGAGTTAGAGAGGTTTTAGGGGCGGGAAGGAGGGTGGCAGTGAGGGGGCAAGTAGGAGGGATAGATAGAGAAAGAGAGAGAGAGAGAGGCAGGGACGGGGGGCCTTATTTAGGGAGGGATGGAGAGAGAGTGAGAGGGATGGAGGGAGTGAAGAGAGAGAGAGAGAGATGAGAGAAAGACGAAGAGAGCGCGCTGCAAATTTAACCGTTCTTCTTATGCCCCTTGTTATCTGATGGATATGTAAAATTTACTTTGATTATTTTCCATAAGAAAAAAAGGCCACTCACAAAGACAAGGCTCCTATCACGTCTTCTTCAGGAGTAATCTTCAACTTTCGGTCAAGGGGTACTCGATGATTGTCTTAGTGTCGCCTCGTTTTGTTGGAGAAGAAAAAATACAATACACCGATTTAAATATGGTTTTAGTTTCTAAACACATATCGTTTATTTTCGTATTTTCATAATCTAAAGCTATTCTAGATATAAACACCCACTTAGCATAACTATTAAGTCTTAGTGCAAAACGGACGTCTCCAATTGCTTAAAATTTTACAAATCCGATTTTATTTAAAATAAAACCCAAATATAAACTTTTTAAATATTAACCAGTTTATTCCATATTATTCAAACAATATATATACATATATATATAGCTAAACAACTGGTACAAATATAGAGTTAAATAGATACTTCACTGTGTCTAAAGTAAAAACGCTTTCCATCTTTTTTTACAAGTTTTACAGATTTATTTGAAAACAAATTGGAAGCACTTTATTGTACAACAAGAGAATTTTGAGACCTAATCACTTCCAATAAGCTATTAAATATTGCAAGTACAGAAAGAAAACACATCCCCCTTACAAGGAACGAACTTTTTCAACTCAGAACTAGCTTTCACTAAGCCCGTTAAACAGAGTTTCGCAAAGAGGCTTCATAATACCCTTCCATGTCTCCTTGAATATTAATGTGACTTGATTAATTTTAAAATAGTGGGATTCTGTATATTTCTTGTGGTGTTTATGTCACTGGACTTTCCTCCTAAAACGGATTGGTACGATTTTAATAACAACTTTTTGCTGTTTCTCTAAATATGAGAAGTAATGTGACCAGCCATGAAGTTAATTTTAATAATTTATTAAAACGTTACTTGAATGTTACTGTTCGCGTTGTAGTATTAACCTTTGATTTTTTCTGCATACCTGTACATGATTAGATCTGCCCCTCTAAATGATTTTTAACTTTGGTTAAAATTACTCAATAAACTGTATCTAAAGACCTAATTAATATTAATAAAGTGCAAAAAGTGCTTTCACGCATGAAACTATTCAACCGAATTGTCTCGGTTGAAATGTAATTTTTGACGAATTTATTTTAATGTTTACTGGGATGAGTGATTATAGTCCTATTTCTTATTTTAAAAAATACCTCTGGACTACGCCCCACAACGTGTCCTTTAAAATGAGCGTTTGAGAAATAAATGAGAAAACCATAATAATGTTATTAAAATATTAGCTGAGAAATATTAATTAAAATGTAATTTGTAATGGTAATGTAGCAATAATATTATTTATGTCAGTTTACAGTCGTGATTAGGTAAGAAACTGTATCTATCTTACAAAATGGCCCCTAACACATAACATAGTCAGAATTTGGCACCGAAGACTACCGTTAAAGGGGCCAAAGTCGGCTAGAATATTATCCTGGTTTATTAAAGTAACACGAGATACGAAGAAATATAAAACACTTTTTGCTTGATTTAATATTCTTTTCCCGGTCTATTGTACATGGTATTCTACGTGGGCATCTATTATTCCCTTACCCCTATTGATTTAAAAACTTGGTGTTCCATTATAGGACTTGGAGATGTTGGAACTAGACAGCCAAACCCAAGCTCTTCTCAGTGGTTTAGTCCTAGGTAGCCTTGGTTGAATTGTTGAAATCGGCTTGGCTGTAATTACTCTATGGTGTCCGGCTTGAAATCCACAGTGTTATGTATGGTCAAAATTAAATTTATGTTGCCTTTTCGATTGGCCTGGACAGATCGGTTCATAATAAAAAATTGGCTCAAAAAAAAACCTTGTCCACGACGGGGTACCGGTTTGGGCTTAACCACACCCGCGTTATGGTGCTCCCTCCTGAGCCTCACCACGTTTTCGGAGGTATGTTGGGGCTCAAACGCCTGGCTTGAAAGGTTACATGCTAGCTGTTTATCTACTAAAAATAATGTAGAGAAGAGCTCGGATATGATGGGGCGTTACCAAAACAGTAGGGAATAACAATTAATATTTTAAACAATAGTATTTTCTTCCCATCCCTAATTAGTTTATATCGATAAGACCGTGTTTACTTTTTGGATTCTTTAAAAAAGATTGTATTACGTCATGGTGTAATGTAAACATGTAGTACAAATGTGTAAACAGATACTATAAGAAGGGTTTTGAAACAAAAGATGTGAGAAATTACAAGATTTCAAAGCAATAGTTAATTTCTATTATTTCTTTATTATTAAAAGAAGCCATTGATGGTAAAAACATGTTGTAGTTATATAATTCATCTCCCCGTTTAATATATGAAAGAAAATGTTGATGAGCATATTCAAAGCCAATCAGTATACAGTAATATATAAAAAAACTTGTACCATATATTGTAAAAAGCTACACCTTTTTCCAATTATTTGGCGCATCCACCTTCATCCTATTTTCTATATGCTCAACTAGAGTCCTATTGATTGTTCGCCTAGACATTACATAAAACATCAGAGAGTAAAACATATATTCCACTCCATTCTTCACTAAACGATTACCAAATCTATCTTTTTAGTGGATAGTGCTTAGTATTGTTAATCTCTTAATGTTAAAGAATATCATTTAAATAGTACCTTATTAAATTGAAAAATCATTAACAAACCATTACTTTTTAAAAAAAGTGTAACACATTGGGTTTTTGATTTTACCAGAAACAAGTAAAAATCCATAATATTGGACAAAATTATTCCAATAATTATGGAGTCGAATTTTTGCATGTCACTTTAACATTTATTATAATCTGAGATCTGAAACAGTCACAAACTAAAACCTAAAAAGTTGCGTAGAAATAAGCTGGGGAAACTCTGATTTTCTGACGGTACCGTTAAAATTAAGCACTGGAAAAAGGACAACGCCTCGCTTTATATTCCTTTTACTAAAGGTCGATCCCTAATCATGGACGTTCCTGACTTTGGTATTCACTACGTTAAAAAATATTTTACAACTGAATGTCAAAGATTCCGTTAGTTCTTTGAGTAAATGAGAAGTTATAAATGTAAGTAAAAAGATTTACTATCATGTTAATGCTTTATTCATAAGTTTCCTCAAGTACAAATTGCGATAGTTAACATTAAGAAGTTTTGGATTCGCTTTTCATTTACAAGCATTGAATAAATTCTTCATAACATTGTTTTACATTTTTAAAAATCAGTCTTCATATAAATTACCATACTCGAGACGGCATTTCTGTAAAATCATTACAATTTTTTTTCTTATCCATCTTATTGTCATGAATATAATACATACATAATAGATTATTTTATAAAATATTCTACTTGTAAATATTTAAATACAAGCTCTGTTTCTGAAAAAGGGACGCCTAAGAATGTTAACGAAATATTTCATATATATTTACTTAATACTTTTGGTTTTCATTTGCATTAACAAGATGTTTTTAATATATATATATATATTATATAATATATATTATATAATATATATATATATATATATGATATATATATATAATATATATATTATATATTTAATATACTATATAAATAAAATCTATATTTTACCTAAACTGACCTTTCGTGAAATAATAATATCCAGAGTCCGGGTCAAGTTGATGATATGGGTAACAAAATTTATAAGTGAGAAATGGGGAAAATTTGTAAAAGAAACCTTTACATGTGGCAAATGTTTATAAAATGGGTTTTTGATTAATGGATGTCGGTGGTCCCATTCAAATATATCTAAGAAACAAAGTTACATAGAAACCTAAAATGTCGCATTTTGCTTTCATTTATGTATCATAGTATATTTTATGGTGTATGTCACTCTATAGGTATTTCACATCACAATCTTAAAGCATAAACAGCTTAGGTTGTATGTGTTGTATTTAAATTACTGATTAGGTATGCTTATTACTTCACGTATTGTTGGACAGTTGCAAAACCTAATTGATTGGTGGCTCTAAAATTAAAACAAACTTAATCAATTACAAAAAACAATATTTTATGCTAGACAGACAGGTAACTACTATTTTCTCAAATTTTCTTTTTCATGCATACTGTCTTATCACTTCATTAAACAGGAGGACATCTCGAAGTCGCCGTAAAATAATTACTTCATTTATATAAATATTTGAAGAATGAATACATTTTTACTTACTATGACTGTAAGCCATAATTTAATTTTATATACATTAAGCAGTCATATGTATGCAAAGTAATTAGTATGCACGACAGTTTCCCTTCATATTATAAATTACACTTAAACCCAAAACATATCGTATTTACAAAACCGGTCATTTTTAAATACATTATAGTGTATTTATTATATATATTATATATACTTATATATATATATATATATATATATATAAATGTTTTATATATTTTCTGTTTATTTTAGTTTTAGTTCTTTTTCAAATATTTTCCATATAAATGATCATAAAATATTTAAGGTATGGATTATTATACAATACATGGAGGGAATATTTACCCCAATGGTTATTGGTATATAGTGTAGTATATGGAGTATTTTGGATGGTTTCAGAAAATTGACAGTCAGAAATTAATAACTCATTTATATAATTACCAATATAAAATATATATAATTTCTATTCATTTTACAAAATATATGTTAGATCTAAATCTGTCTCCTGGTTGTGAAACTGCCCTGACTATGCATAAAATAGAAAATAATATTGCTACTCTATACGGAGTATAGCAAACTTTTAGTGTATTTAATTCATTAAGATTCATGATAAAAAGGAGCGATAAAAAGGATAACAAAGTACTATGTGTATCTTTAAAACCCCGTCATTTAATCTAATTATGTCTCACGTTTTTAAGCTAAACAAATCGCTTTAACATATTATATCTTCTAAAGATTATTCGCTGTACAAAATTAGAGCGATGACTTGGATATATTATGGGCAATATACAGGGTGAGTTCAGAAATATGGTTAAAATATTTTAAGACGTGATTACCAGAGCTAAAAATAAGAAAAAAATGTTATATAAAGGTAGGTCCGGACAACGCTCCTCATTACTGAGTAATGGCCTGGCGAAAGATTTTGCTTTGTTTTCAGGTTTACATGGTGAAATTAAGTGATTCTGAAAGGTTTTTCTGCTTTCTTACTTTTTAACTCAAATAAGATGGAATTTATAAAGTTAAAGCACCTGAAAAATCAAATAAAAACACTTCTAGAGGTTTTTAGTGTGACACAGTTTTTGAGAAAAAGTATCGAAATTTTCCAAAAATCTAATAACAAAAATAACGTCTTAGATGTTTGATGTTCCAATGAACATTGTTTAAATCGACCCGATAAAACAAATCGTTTTTTTCCTAATACACCGATTGTAGAGAATTTAATTCTGAAAACAACCATAATAAGCGAAATAGTTAACCTAAATGGTGTCGTAAAAAAGTTATGAAATTGATCTCCCCATGTATATAACACTAAACAGCAATTGTTTGCTGTTTTATAATATGGAATGAGTATCTGATTGGTAACAGATGGTTCAAAACTATTTATTTTTAAATACAATAAACATCTACAATCGGTTTAAGAGTCTCTCCGGAAGATTAAAATGATGCTATAAATGACCTTCCATTAGTTCAAAATGCACGCGTTCTAGGCATGCGTCTTCTCATCAAGTTTCGGACCCGTTCAAAAAATCCAGGTGTCTGCTTAATGTTTTCTATTCCATTAGTAAATGTTGTTTTTCTTTTTTTTTTTTAATAAATTTTTTTCCTTAAATTAGAGTATCTTCATTTGTATCTATTGGGAAAGAGTAGGACTAATGTTTTTAAATGTCCCCAAAGGTAAACGTCCAAAGGATTTAAGTCAGGTGATCTTGCTGGCCATTGAAAACTGGTCCACCTCGGGCTATCCGATTGATTTGTGAATCTCTTATTTAGGTGTCAACGAACACAGCCAGGGAGTAGTGCGCAGGTGCCCCGTCATGCATAAACCACATGTTTTGGCCGAAAAGGCAGAGGTACATCATCAAGCAGGTTAGGTAGCTCGTCTCTTAAAAGGTTTCAAGTACCACCACGCCATTATGCCTGGGAGGGAAGCACGGGAATACGACTAAATGATCTGCTAAGATACCAGGCCAAACATATACTGAAAATGATGTTGTGGGCGATTAGGTTTGATAGCATGAGGATTTCTGTCTGCCCAAATGTGGTTGTTATTGTAAGTTAATGTTAGCTGTTCTTGTAAAGTGAGCCTCCTTGGTAAACAAAATTGTATTTAAAAAGTTTGGGTCAGAACATTTTAACAGGAAGAACAACAACACAACAAATCGACAAAAAAAACAAAATGGGGAGCGTAGTCCTCGTGGCAAAAGAGTTTGGAACTATGCTGCAAGTGGTATGGGTTTAACTGGTACTCGTTGTTAGTATTCTCGGTAATACTTGATTGGCTGAAATTGGAACTGTGAGTAACCAATTTCTCTAGTGCTCTTTTCAGGATAAAAAAAAATCAGGAATTTTCATTAAGAACAATCTCTTCTAATTCAACAGTCCAACATGATCGGGCTCGATACCTGCCTTACTATGCCTCCGAATACTTAAAGGAAGCTGTTTCAGATAGGCGTTGATGAATAGTGGCAGAAAGTCTGCGCTGGGACACCTGCGGTTAGGAAGGAAAGTTCTCTTGATACAGACGTCTTTGCTGCTGAATACTTATTGCAGCGTACCAATACCATACATTTTAAAATACATGTCTGCTAATCAGAGTTTGATTAACACATGAATATTACCGTCCCATTTTTAATACAAATGGAACACACAACACAACAATCACTAATAAGATCGATGGAAATAAATGGTTAAAATACCTAACACAAGCTCATAGTATCTTTACAGTTTGTTGTTTTGGTTCAACAATGATGGTGACATATGTCATCTAATAATAAATGTCCCAGATGATTATTTTATATTTTAAAAAATTTTGTTTTAAACAGTTGTTGCTTAAATGATTAATTATTGCAGTGTCTGGAGCGTTTCCGGGACATACCTTTATATAACATTTTCTTTCCTTATTTTTAGCTCGGGAATTCACGGTCATAAAATATTTCTACCATATTTCTGACTCACCCTGTATATGCGACAATCCAGACCTGCTCAGGTAATGTGAGGCCTACACGTCAGCTGGTTATGAAACACTTATTACATGAAAAATAGAAACTATATTAAAGGTTTGTTGTTTTTTAATTCATTAAAATTTAGTAATTTAAGCAAGACAAGATATACACGAAAATAAATTAAAAGTGTAACTGACATTTAATTTATTATACTCATATAGGGACTCTTGTGCCATAGTAATGTACCCAGAGTTTTATTGTTTATAACAATATATAACTGTAAACTTCAAATTCAAAGATAATATTTTTCTTCTTTTTTGTGTTAGTTTGCTATAGCTAATTGGCTTAATTTTTTTCTTAATAAAAATGTTTACTAGTCCAAATATCTATACAAATATATTTTCAGCGATAATATAATTTTAAAGTTACAAATAAATAATAACTATAGACATCTGATAAAACTACTTTTCAGAGTACTTAGCTTCAATTTTTAAAATTTTAAAATTACAGCTATTATGATTGATATACTGTTACTGATGTGTATAACTTTATTTTCCGATTTAAATATATTTTTTGTTTATTGCCTTAATATTAGATACATCTCTGTCTTTACTTCAGGTTACCAAATCGTTTATTTAAATTATTGAAAATGTATTCACTTTTTTAAAAGGTAAGTTAGATTGGACTTAGTACATTTAGATTTATTTGACTTTAGTGTAGATATAGAATAAATTTTTTTAGGTAATTAGAATAAGATTCAAATAAAAATTATATATTTACTAGTTCGATTGCAAATAATCTAATATCATACGCATATACTCTGCATAGATGTAACTGAAAGGTATAGGAATTTTAGTTGCATTGAAAAGACGGAACAATAATTTCAGCATAATATATGGAACTCTTGTTGATATATCTGATGTTATCTGTTTTAATGCACGTCGCTTTTCATATCAAACTTTACATATTGAAAAAGAAAG
>NW_025785240.1:0-18626 GCF_021130785.1 Homalodisca vitripennis | reverse complement strand
GAGTGGGGAAAAAAAAAAAAAGGGAAAAATTAAGAATGAAGAAACAAAAAAATTTAAATTGGGAAAAAAACCAAATTTTAAATTATTTTTAAAGAAAAGAAGTGAAAATTTAGTTTTTTTTTAAAATTCCCCAGTTTTAAACGGAGTTAATAAAACGAAATAATTTAGTCAATATAATCAAAAAAGGGAACTCTTTAAAACTTGTGGTTTTAATTTTTTATACAAGTTTTAAACTGAATTTCGTCCCAAAATTTTTTTTAAAATTTTTAGACTTAGAAATAAAGTCGGCGAGCCATTGGGAATTTCATTACACAAAAGGTTTATAAAAACCCTCTTTTTTATTAAAAATTAAGTTTAATGAAAATATTTTTAAAATTTTAAATTAATTTTTAAAATTAAAAATTAGAAAATTTATTTTCTCAAATTTTTAAAAACTAAATTATTCTTTCTTAAAAAGTTCTTGAAAATAAAATAAAAAATGTTAGGGTTTTAAATTTATTATATGAGTTTATAAAAAAAAATTAGTTTAAAATAAATCATTTTTCCCCATTTAAAATAAATGTTTAAAGATTTAAAATTTTATAAAGAAGAATTATAAGTATAAATAGTTAAAATAATTAAAAGTTTCAACCATCGAGTTTTTTAACATTAAACTTAAATTTAAAAAATTTTTTTTCCCCAAAAAAAACTTTTTAATTTTAAAAATTTATTTCTAAATTTTTCCCAAAAAATCATTTTAAAATATTCAAAAATTTTATTTTTTAAAAAAAAAGGGGGTTTCAAAAACCCCTTGTTTCCCATTAAACTATCTCTTTTAAAATTTGAGAAAATTTTTTTAACCCCCCTTTTTTTGTCATTAATTCTTTACGTAAAAAGTTATGGAGAAAATTTAAACTATTGAACGGAATTTAACCCTTTTTAATTTTATACCACCTAAAAAAATTCCAACAAATTTTAAATTTTTTGGGGAAAATTTTTCGTAAAATTTTTTAAATGAACAAAATTTTGGGAAATTTTTAAAGGGAAATTTAAAATAAATATCAAAGAGGGGGGTTCAAAAAAAGGAACTTAATTTTTTAAAATTAAAAATTCAATAAAAAAAAAACCAAAAACCCAATTAAAATTTATAAAAATTTTTCCCCTTTTAAACCATTTTTAATTCCTTTCATAATTTTAAAAAAAATAAAAAATTTTTGTTTATAAAAAAAAAAATTTTTTTTTTCTGTTAAATCTATTTTCCAACATTTAATAAAATTTAAAAAAATTTTATTCAAAAAATTAAGAAAAATTTTTAAAATAACAAAAACAAAAAAAATTTAAAAACGAAAACTTTTTTAAAATAATTTTTTCAATTAAATTTTAAAAATTTAAAATTTTAAAACTTATATCATGAAGAAAATTTAAAGTAAATTATTTAAAATTTTAAATTTTTTAAAATAAATGTTTCAAATAAAATATTTAAAAAATTAAAATTTTTTTTTAATGAAAAGCCAAAGTATTTTGTTGTACTTTTTTAAAATATTATTAGAAAAACAAATATTTTAAATTTTTTAAAAATTTTGGGTTTTTTTTTAGAAGTTTTTTCTTGGGGGTTTCGAAACCGGTCTTTTTTTTAAATTTTTTCCAAGTCCCTATAATGGGGACATAAATCCCGCGGAAAAACCTTTGGGGTTTAAAAAAAAGTCCTTAGTTTAGATTAATACCGTGGTAATCTTAAACTCTTGGAAATTTGATAGGGGAATAATCTAAACCATGGAACAGGTGACCTTAACCGATGGTGTTAAACCGTCCATTTCCCGAGCCTTCACATTGTTTAGGGGGGAATTTGACCCTGGCAAATTACCTATCAATCACAAAACAAACCCATTTTAAAACTGCCAGTTTTTAAACAAACGATGTTTTCATTGATTTGTTTTTCTCATTATTGTCCAACTTTTAATATGGAATTTTTAAAACATTTTTGTTTGTTTTTTTTATCTTATAAAGGGTATTAAAATTTTAAGTTTTCTTGTACTTCATTACCAAGTGATGTCGGTAAGGAGAAGTTAAAAGGTTAAAAAAAATTTTTTTACAATTTAGGGAAACCCTTTTAAATTTTTAAAAATTTTCAATGTTTCTAACGTTTCAATAAATTAAAAATATAATTTGTAATATTTATATTTTTAAATAATTCTTTGGTTAATAAAATCCCTGTTTACGTATTATTTTGAAAAATTATATTTTAGAAATTTTAAAAATTTTAAACCCAAACAGGGATACAATTTCTTAATTCTTTGGGAATAAAAATAAAATTAAATATATTTTTTTATACTTAACTATAAAAATTTTTAACGATAAAAAAAAAAGGGTAAAACCCTTTAATCACAGCCGTTGGGAAAAATTTTTATTATAAAACAATAACCAAATTTGCCATTGAAAAAATTATTATTTAACAAATATGAATGTTTATGTAAAACAATTTGTAAATTCATGTTACAAAAAAAAACATCAAGAATTTCATTTTTCGGAAAAACTTCAAATTATAATTTAAAGTTTTTTGGAAAAAATTTTTTAAAATTAATTTTTGTTTTTGGGGGATTTTTTTTAAGCAACAATGGTATGCAATAGCAAATTTTTTGCCAATATTATTTAAGAGAAATTTCTTGAGTACAATCATTTTAAATTATTAAGGAAATTTTTTTTTATTTTTAAAATTTTGTTAAAAATTAAAAATATTTTTAAAAATTTTAAAATTAATTACATATAATTTTTTAAAGCACCAATTGCCAAATTAATAAAGAAAATTTTAAATAAAAACTTTATTAATATTATTTGTTATAATATTTAAATACCTTTTAAATTTAAATAATGAAATTAAAATTTTTAAAATATTTTACAGAGGAAACAAATGAATATTTTATTATGTGGACCCGTGTTTTTTATCATAAAAAATATTTAAAAAATTTTTAATTTAAATTCTTTTATAAAAACAATACAATTTTATTTTTTACCAAAAAAAAAAAAACATTATTTTAACTTTACATTTTTTTAAAAATTAAAAACCCAAAAAAACGGAGGTTTTTTCTACTTTAAAAATTTTAAAATATATTTTTCAACTTTAAGAAATACCATAGTAAACACAGTTTTTTACTATTAATTCGGATGACAGAAACAAACATTTATTACTATTATTAGCCTGAATATAGAATTCAAGCCGTGATTTTGAGGGAGATTTAGATTGATCTGGATTTTTATTGTTGAAGTAGGGTAAAAAATTTAAATGGGTTTAAACAAGAAAAAAAATTTAATTAAATTGTTAATAAACCAAAATTGTTGAAAACGGTCTGATTATTGTTTAAACTCTATTTTGTGGTAGTTTTTAACCCTTTTTCAAATTTTTTATTACAATACATGGGACATAAAAGGTGTTCTTTTAAATTATCCAAAATTATGTTTAATTTTAAAATAATTTAATAATTTTCCCCATTTAAAAAAAATTAAAAATAGCATTTCTTCCCAAAACTAGGGTTTTCGTTACAAAATTTTAATTTTATAAAAGTTCGGATAAAAAATCCCCTTTACAAGTACTCTCTGTTGATCTGATTAAAAGCAACATTTTGTTCCTAAAACTGCAAATAAATAGCTCCTTTTAAACAAATACTCTGTTTGGGATTCACACTATCTTTTCCTTAAACCAAAATAAAATGGTTTCCCCCTTTCCCGGAAAAATTCGTTTTGATTGAAAAAGGGAATTTTTTTCCCCCCAAATTTGTATTTAAAAAAAATTTTAGAATATTACTCCTTTTTGATCAAATTAAAGGGTAAAATTTTTCCCCCAAATTTAAAGAAAAATATTCCTTTTTCCAAATTACTCATTTTTTGTTGATTAAAAAATGTTGTCCCTCCAAAGATCCCCGGTAATTTAGTTTCTTTCGGTATTGGGGTTTTTTATTTGTTAAAGGGAATCATTTTGTTCCAAATCAAAATAAAATAGTCCTGTTTAACGGAAAAGTCTTTTCATTTTGCCAATTCCGGGAATAATTTTGTCTTTCCCCAAATTTAAAGAAAAATATTGGTTCCGGATTCCTGGTTTTTTACCTATTCAAGAATAATTTTGTTTTCCAATTTCGTGAAAATTGTTTTTGGGTCTTTAAATTTTTTGGAAAATTTTTTTTGAAAAAACAAATTAAAAACTCGTTTAAACCAATTTTGGAAATTAAATTTTTTAAACCCAATTAATGATTTTTAAAATATAAAAAAAAGTTTTTATATCTAATTAATACTTTAAAACAAATTAAGTTTAAATGAGAAATTGGAAATTTTATTAATTTATTGATTGTGTATGAAGGGAATAAAATAATTTATTTGAAAGGGTTTAAAATCTTTTCAATATTTTTGTATAAAAAACCCTTAATTTCATTTCCCCATAGCGAACGTACGAATAAACCTTTCTTTTTAGGTTTAAACTAATGCATAGTAAATTTTTTTTTTTAAAGGTAAAAAGTTTTATTTTTTTCAAAAATTTTTTAAAAATTTTTTTAAAAAAATTTAAATTTTCAAAAAAAAATTTTATTATTAGGGTATTTTTAACAAAACTTTTTAGGGGATTTTTTTTAATTTTTAAATAGAAATAAAAACCCAAATTTTTGGTTATGGATTAAAATTTTTTGGATACTCTTAAATTTTTTTGAAATTTTAATTTCCCAAAAATTTTTCCCGATTTTTTTTTACTTTTATCTTATTTTAAATTTTTTTGAATTGAAATTTTAAAAAAAATCATTTAGAAAATTTGTTTTTTTTGAAATAATTCGTAAAAAATAGCAAACAAAAATTTTTAAAAAAATTTAATTTATTTAGGGGTTTTTTTTTAAAAGAAAAAGGTAATTTTAAGAATTTATCGCTTAAAAAAATAAATGAATTTTAAGTTGAGTAAATTCAAATTTTTTCCCCCTTTTTATGACAAAAACATCTGCGTCTAAATGTTTATTAAACCGTGAAATAAGAAAAATTAAAATGCATCAAACATTCCAGCACAATATATCAGCTTCTGTTTTGGTTCTAAGCGAAACTTAGGTATCTTGAAATTTAGTGGAATTGTTTTATAAAGTTCTCAACTCTAATGTTTGCTGATCAATGTTAGCTCTTGTGACATACTCGATATATGAGAATTTCTCCTTTCGTAATTAGTTAGTTTGTGTTGTATAACCAGCAATGCACTCATTAAATATGAAAACTAAATAAAAAAGATCCTAGAATTATACAACCTTCCCTAAAACTTTCCTTAATTATTTCATCGCACTAATAATAAAACTTTACACACTTTGTAAAAGAAAAATTATTTTATGGTTAGATAAAATTTCTAATTGTCCCTTTAAAAATTATTTATTTAATTTTTAGTTATAATTCGTCCATTTATACACAACTAAAACTAAAAATCTCGCTCATCTCGGGAATCACCTATATCCTTGTATCCAGGATCCGAGAGCCACTTTGCATTTTATAAGTACACACAGAGTTTTCTTGAAATTGATACAATAATATTTTCCTAATTAAATATCGATCGTGGTCGCACTAATTCATTTTGGGTGGTAGTTGACATGTAGGGTATACAATTAATAAGGTTTGACACACATGCCCCATCCAAAATATTATATATATAATATATATAAATATAAAATATATATATATATATATATATATATAATATTTTTACACTCACTCTGCTCCCATTCATCGCGAATTCCTCCTCCTCTTAAAACGAGAGTAAGTATTCTGATTATGGGGTCCCCGTTATACGCCATAAACTCATTCACCCAATAAAACTATAAAGCGTTTCAATCGAGTTTTAAACTCTGTTAGCGTAGGCGAATTTTTAATTTCATTTGGGAACTGTTTAATGAGAAACCCCTATCTGTGAGGGCAAATTTTTAAGAACTACCTCCTTTTGTCTTCCGTTCGGGTTTCTCTGGCCTCCTTGTCTCATACGAGTGAACATCTCGTCCTTGGCAAGTTACATCAAACTTAAAATATAGCGTTATTTCTAAAATGTAGAGACTTGGCAGAGTCAACAGTTGCAATCTTTGAAACGGCTTGCACAACTCTCTTGATTTTATTTTTGCGATGTTGCGTGTCGCTCGATTGTGAAGCTTTTGAGCGCTCTCAAAATTGGTTACTTACACATGCACCCCACAGCACTAGTCCGTAGGTGAACGTGAATAGTTCAACCCCTAATAACCATCATCATAACCTAATAGGGCAGTATTTTGCTAGAGACAAACAAAAAACGAATGCCTGAGGCTAATATGGGACAAAAAATAATCAATATGAACAATCCATTTTAAACCTAATCAAGAAAAAATCCAAGGAATTTGAGCCGACCTTTTCGTAGTCTGTCGAGCATAAAGAAAAGTGTCTATCAATTTCAAGAATATCAAGGCTGTTGCTTATACAAGGTATTTACGGTTCATTGGTTATGAGCTGTGATTTTAGGGGGAAGACTACGACTATATCTGAAGTTTGATCTCTCTAATTTGTAGATTACCAACAACTGAAAATAGCAACTTTGCTTGTTTAGTACAAATGCTTTGTGATGTTCTATAAAATGAGCTGAGAGGTAATTTGTATTGATAAGCAATCAACCTGTTTATTTTGGTTTGATAGAATTTTTTATATGAAACAAAAAACGATCACCACGCAAATTTTGCTGGAGGGTTTAAATGGGGATCATATTTTTCACCTTAAATCCAACCGCCAGCACTGCCTCTCTATGTAGTTCTCTAAAGATAACATAACCATTATTTATTATCTGAAGTTCGGGTTTATGTGTACAATAAGTAAATCAAATCTGGCAAAAATTGGTTTATTAATTTTAACCCTATTCCACCTTCTCACTTTGATCGTAACTAAAACTATTTAACTAACGATCGATTGTTTTCTTAGGAGATATTTCTTTATGTATTTCAGAAAAATATAGTTGTGTGCTTATACAACTCAATTCCCTTTTGGATCCTGTTAGTTGTATTTTATATGTATATCCTCTGGGAAGATTCCTAATATATTCGTTTTTTTACAGCTGTTATGTACATCATACACAATTCAAGACATATCTGAGTACTGTTTTAATACAATTTCTCTCAACCTCGTTACCTAATGCCGATATAACTACTATATACTAGAGTGTAATGGTTTAGTTTTATGCAAGCCAGTTTATTACTATTGAAGGTTTCATCATGTCATTTGTCATGCTGGGATTTGAAAGACGAGTGAAAATTGGTCCCTTTTCCTAAATTATAAACAATGACATAAACAATATTGTGATGTTAACATATTTCTTTAATATTGATATGGATAATTTGGATAATATATATTTTCTTTGCTGATAAGAGACATTTACAAAAAATAGTCAGAAATGACATTGTTAGTTAAACTTCAGCAAAAATACTCATTACTCCACGTATATTTAACTGGAAGAAGCTCATGCTAATACTAATATAATGTATTTTAGTATGGCCTACTGGATTTGTTTTTACAAAGAATAAACAAATACAAAGAAGATATTTAAACTTAAAAAAGCTTTATTTACACAGTTGGACTTTACAGTTTTTATGGAAGTCATTACGTTAAAGATATACATGAATAATCATATAATATGACTCCATACTAAACATCAGTTTGCTCTCGGGGCTTTATACGAAGCTGGACTAGTTCAGAACCACAGTACACTGTTTATCGTTAATACACAACACAGTCGATGACTATAAATCAGTGATTGTTTAGCCCAAATCTGCCTCCTGGCAGAGCTCCAAACTGTCATGCTGGTGATTATCCTGACCTTTTAAAACGTAAATTATATGATCGTATAGATTAGGGTGTGTTCTGAATTAGCTCCCATCATATTCGTTACTAATTTACTTTCATATTATAAATAATTTTTGTTTTTAAATACCTCTTATTTCTAAAAATTCGCTTTAATACACATATACATTACTTACCTATCTTAATTTTGAGACGCGAAATCGCCAAAAAATGCGCGCAATCTCGTTTGATGTTTGACAAAATGAAATAAAAACTACAATAAATAAAACACTTGCAAAAAATTTTTAATGAGCTATTGACAAGTACAACGAGCCCAGCCCTCCTGGAAATTGAATACTCTGTTTACGTATGAAATGATGTTATTAAATTTCATAAGAAACTCACTATAATTACCAGAAAATAAAAAGTAAGGTAGAAGAGATAATTTCGAATAAAATATTTATTTAAAAAATATAATCAATGTAATGTGGCAAATTTTAAAGGGAAAGGAACTATATAAGGACTATATATAGAAGCTAATAAGGAGTGCACCATGTATAAATCTTCAGTATATAAGTCTTGGTATTTTTGTGTTGAACCTGTGATAACGTAGCTCAATTTTAGTACTCGTTCTATAACGATCAGAACAGTTTTTATACGTTTTATATAACTGATTATCTCATGTAAATTCAAATCATAGCTATAATTTTAAATCATCAATTTTGAAGATTCATTTGTAGTATCATCATTAGTAGAAAATACGTGCTAGTCTTTACAATTCTTGCATTCTAGTATTGCGGGCCATTTGTCATAATTCTTAGTGTTTTGCTTCGACCAAAATATTCATGAGTATAAAATTATTTTTTGCTATATTCTTTTGAAATGTATCACAAATGTAGAATGAAAGAGGAACTGAAAACATATCAACCTGCTCATTATAGTTCCACGATATAAAAGTTACGCAGTTTGTTAAAATTTAAAAAAAAACAACGAATTTGATTACATTTTGCAAGCAAAGAGCGTTATTTTTCTGAAATATAATACCAGATGTTCCTGTTATGTAATGATCGTATACAAATCGTAGCTAGCAGTGCGCTGTACACAAAGTGAGGTAATTAGGTTGTCGAAATACTGTGTTCATGTGACGGGGATAGCGCGGGGGTCGCGCCTCAGACCCATAAACTGCCAGCTGTGCTGTGTGTTGCGGGCAGTGTATCATACGCTTGCAGGCGCCCCTTCTGTTTTGCCTTTCTATGAATTGTAGTGGATACTAAATACTTTTATTAATTACTTTGTTAAAATTCAAAAAATTTTAGAGAAAATAGTTTTAGAGATGTAGTTATACTTTGGTTAAAGTTTGTTATTGACTTAATATAGTATAACATAAATGGTATAGCGAAAATCTTTTATTATTATCTCAGAGTTTGTGGAGCTTATCCCTGATAAGGAATGGGGAAATTTGAAATTTTCGTCTGTTTTTATGTCCGTAAGATATCCTGTACGCGAACTGATGTACTGACTTTTTTTGAAACTGAAATATTTCTTAAAGCATTTCTATATAGGCCATCATAGTTGGTTAATTTTGCATGTCACTCCA
The DNA here is from genome assembly GCF_021130785.1 of Homalodisca vitripennis. NCBI lineage: Eukaryota > Metazoa > Arthropoda > Insecta > Hemiptera > Cicadellidae > Homalodisca > Homalodisca vitripennis. The sequence goes on along the minus strand of NW_025785240.1, from coordinate 9,256 downwards.
TTAGGTGTTGGCTGAGAATTATCAAACAATATTATGTTTGTCTTATAGGTGACCATGATGAGAACGAGAAAATCGCAGAATAAAATATATTTGTACACGCAAACCGAGAGCAATGATCAGAAATGTCTACGTGTGACTACATGTTATACAGGGGGTGGCGCAGAGAAACGAGAAAGAAATGAAATTGTTGAAATTGATCATATTAAAACCAATGAATTGTACAACAAAGTTTGTAATGCTTTTAAATGGTGTTAGGCAAGAGTTGGAAAATACCTGAGAAATATGGGAAGATAAAGATTAAAGTTTTTTTAAAAAGTCACTTTTTTAAAAATAACATCAGTTAGTTGCTGTCCAATCGCGCTAAAACATTCGTTCAATCGATTTAGAAAACTTTTCTTTGTGTGAACGCAATGTGTTCATTCTGGGAAGTTGTGCGACATGTTCTTCAATCTGTGTCTTGAGATCACACGAAGATTTTCCTTGGCCTAGTCTGGAACACAGGCGCTCTTTAGATGTCACCATAGAAAAAAGTCGTTATACTGAGAGGTCTGGAGGCCGTGAGAGGCCCAAATGAACGTTAGCGTTCCTTTAAGTTTTATGCGCTCCTCAAACAAAAAACGTACTTAGTGCTGACATTGACTGATTGGCAGTGTGTGGAGGTGGCTCCGTCCTGTTGACATCCAGGATTGTCTGAAAGTCAATAATCTGGAAAAAGCATGAAGCCGTGGAGCAATATAAATGAGCTCCTCCATCATTTGTATAAAGCGTTTTCATGATGTGACAGTTACATGTGGGAAACCATTTACCAATCCTCAAAGAAGTTAAGGGCTCCATTTATCCCTTGACAAAGACACGGCACACCATAAAAGTAGCTTTAAGGGCTGTGTAAACAGACAGTTGTGATGATTGTTCTCTGGGATTTCTGGCGAGTCCTGTTAACGCATGTTCTGCTTAATTGACATGCCCATTTTAAATGAAATGTGGGCATCAACAGACATCCAAAGATTTTCAAGGTATTTATGCGTCCTCAATGAATTGTGTCAGTAGCTGTTCACTTAAAGGGGTTGCGTAACTATCCGTCATTTGGTTTTTGAGTTTTGATATAATTTGATGCTTGGAAGGGGATAAAACTGCAGGCCGGTGGAATATTATTTGCACAGTGATGATGCTGATGATGATAAGTCGCAATGATAAGGCGATTTTTCGTACAGAAAGGACGTGGACTCCTTTCCACTGCGACTCGCACTGCATCAACATTTTCTGGGGTTCGAACAGTACCATGATTGATATGGCATGTGAAGGGTTAAAACTCGCGACTGCGGGTAGGAATCTCATAATGTGCGGTCGAAAACACTCGTTGTGCAGCTGTTACACTTGTCGCCATTTTTTGTAATACGCTCTCTCGACAACGGCATTGCTCCGCATGTCCGCACCACTCCCACTGCTCCATCTCAACTAAATGTCCGTTACTACTGGGCGTCATGACTACCGTCCCCCACTGCTACGAGACTTACAGGTGTAGGTACCAACAACAACTTCAAAATTTCCCGTTTCTATGCGCCACCCTGTACTTGTAGCTATGGATTTGACTTGTTCCATTGTATCCTCAACTCAGCCTGCCACATGTCACATGGTCTAACGTACTCCTAGCCTTAAATCATCCATGAAGGTGTGTTCCTCTTATAAAAGGATTGATATTGCATAACAGGAATTTTTATTTTTATTCCAAAAATACCAAGAAAGGATATCTAATATTTTTAGTATCAACTTGTACCATCAAAGCATTTCTAACAGTAGTCATTTTCAACTTCTAGTAAGTCATCTTCAGGCGTCAGTAAGTTTTAAAGTTGAAACGAAGAATTAAAGTAAATATTAAAGTTAACGAAAACTAAAATTATAGTAGCGTTATGATTACTGTTTGACGAAGGCATGTGTTAAACTAGTGTACGCTGGAGAATTGTGCTGCTGCTGGGACGAAGTTGACACACTTTCTTTTTTATTTCCTTCATGTTAACACCACACATTTATAACACTTTGTAAAACTTGCTTATTGATTTTCATTCATATTTTTTCTCAGTTAATATAATTATGTTTTAAAGTAACAGCTGGTACAATGAATGTTCTTCGTGAATTATAGAATTTTTATCTTTTGGGTTTATTTAACGCAATAAACAATAAATGTGATGCACGCATTGAAAGATTATAAAATTTATGTTTTAAATTAGATAAAACACTGGTTTTGGTTAAAAGCTATTGAAATTGTGTCTCGTAACATGCTTCGCTATGGTGGAAAAGCAAAATTTAAAGTTTAGAGATAATTTTATTCTTGAGACGGATAGACAAATAACCATACAGAAAAGACATGTTTACGTCCCCCCATGGTGAACAAAAGAGAAATTGTGCTATTGAAAATAAGTCTTGCCTCTAAAGAAATTTTCACATGACGAAGTCATATGACTGTACTAAATTTGTTTACAAAATTAAAATTTTTATATTATAAATTATAATTACTCATAATCCACCTTAAATATATTTGCTAACGGACATAATATGAACATGTATATAAAATATTAAAGAAACGTGATTTTTCGTGCTTCACATAAATTTTACCTGAGAATGTGCAGCCTTATTTTAATGCATACTATATTTTATGTATTGATTACCTCCCTACCTGATGATGAGGATATATTTCTATCCTTGAAACGTTGGGTTATACATTTTGTAACGTATCAAAATGTCAGATGTCCAAAATACTACTATCATTTCAAACCTTTCAACGAAAACATATTACAGTGTAAAGACTCTATTTTCAAAAATTGAGTTTTCTATAAGTGTGAAATGTCCCACTTAAAAACTCTTACTCAAGAAATCATATAGCATCACATAATTTCTGAACGTCAATAATGATCTAATCGCCTGATCTTGCAAATTAATAATGCAACCAAGAACACAATTTATACGTACCCTCAAGAAAGCTGGGAAGAAAGCCGGTGAAATTTATTGATGAATCTTTTGTCTTTTCGTTCTTCTAATTTCCCTGTGACACAACAAAGGATATTGTGCTCCTCTTGTTAATAACCTTACAAAAGAGCTCGATGATTTCAGGGATCATTAGATCATTCTTTACGGTAAACTGCAAAAGTTTTATCATTAATTTATACGGTTCCAGAACAAGCCATGAAAGGGCTCTGTGATGTAGTGGTAACATGGTCGCCCGGCGAGTGAGAAACCCGAGTTCGAGTCCCGGCGGAGAAAGTACTTTTGTAATTCAATGTACGATGTTCATAACATTAAAAAAATCAAAAGTTGGGGACTGTTGAAAACTGTGGAAGGTAGTTTCAACTCTCATTACCTCTTATGTCAATTCATATGCTCAACATTACTGTAATAAGTAAAACATTTGTAATAGATTGTAAATAAATATTAATGCCATTGGGGAGTAACAGGAGTAGTAGTCAAAATTGAATTAAATATCATCAGACAAATATCATAGGAAAGATCTTAATGATCATTGTGATCTACACTGGTTACTTTTTTTAGCCTAGACTGCTAATCATTGAGAAGGGATTTATAACAGAACATTGTTAATCTTACAGTCACATAGCTAACGGAACACATTAAATAGTAAGTGAATAACATCCCAAAAGTTACTTAATATTAAAACCTGTTTCCTGTCTTCAGCGTAAAATGGCAGGAACCACGCTTCGACTGGTGAGGTACCTATTTAAACAGTAATCAAATCCGTACCATTGATAGAAATTGTTCTTAGTACATTTCCCTGTTTCCAGAAGAGATCTATTCTGATATAAGTTTATATACAGGTCCTGTTTGTGATATATTTTCAACAATTTAAATGGAATTTAAGTTAAATCTGGATGACATTACAATCATGCAGGACAATTGGTCTATACCGGTTTCTTTCTAGAAATAAAACAACAATGACCAAATTAGTAATCTAACTCAGGTAACTAAACATTACTTATTAGGGGTAGAAATATTAAAATATAGTGATTTAATAGCATTATTAAACATTAAAATCAATAACCAAGTTCCTGATAAACTCTGTTTGTAGGGCGCAATAAAAGTTAACTTGCATTAGTTCTAATGCTTTCCTTTTATAATTATTCCCCTCTGCATATAAATCCAGGTTAACCTCTGACAAGGTAACAGTGATTAAGGCTGTAATGTTCTCATCACTTTCGTTGGCAAGGTATTGTGCTTTGAATACTCCCACCCTAAAAGTCGACGAGGGAAGATATTTTGTTAACAGGAATTTTCTTGAAAATTATAAACACGATGCTGATATTAATATATGTAACAAACCATCCATCCCAGATGCAGACCAGTAACTACATATAATGTGATTCACCCTTATGCAGTAATTTAAATATAACTACTACATTTAAACTAGAGCATACTTTTTAACTTGCGATAAACTTAGACCTTTGAAATGAAACTGTAAAAGTTGACAATTGTAACACTCCTTCAATATTTACACAAGCAAAGTTCTCTTCCAAGAATGTGATATTACACAATTCTGACGTTGTACGGCAAGATTCTTGTTGACAAAGGCTCTTGACAAAGTATAACTTGGTGGACAAGATGGAGTTCCCACAGAAAATTGCAGATCTTGTTATAGTTTGGCATTTCTCCAGTGTAACTTTAACACACTTACTTTTGTCGTACTTAATCAAACATCGAAAAGTTAAATTTGATCCAAAGTTCTTTGGAAACCATAGTTTCTAAATTTGTCCTTCCTAATGTGTTTAAGTAAATTAAAGGATTCGTTATCAAACTTTTTTAAATTAATTTAATTTTTTGTTATGAAAAGTGTTCAAATTGCGTGTGTGAAAAAATTGATAAAACTTCATTGTTCTTAAAGTGTTGAAATCGAGTATGCGGATTGGAATAAATGTTCAAATTAAAATTCAGACCTAATAAAAATAACTTTCTGGAATAAAGAAAAGTAGAACGATCTTTTATCACTCCCGTCGTCTAACATAGGAATTTTAAGTAGTTTTTATTAGTACTATAATGTACTGGAATGATCATTCATAATCTGACGTCTCTTCTTATTTGCAAAGGATTCATCCTCTACCATCCTGTGCCTCTAGTCAAGGTAGTGCAGGTCAATGCATCTCCAGGATTATGCTTTATGATTCCAGCACATTATAGTCTCATTGTTCATAATGCACTGATACCTGCTACCTGGACTGGATGCACAGTATGTTAAAGTGTAAGGAAATTATGGGTAAATAGCGAATTGCATGGTAAATGTAACTACTTATACAAATAACAATAAGAAATTGTAAACAAGTTGTGTGTTTTATTCCTGGCCTCTATTTCTAGGTATATAAAGCCTGTTTGTTGTGGCCCTAAATAATTTGTAGAATTGTTGTCAATAATGATGTAATAGAAGCTGACCAATAACTAGAGTGCGACGTTTTTTCCTTGTTGTGGGAGTTTTATGTTAATCATTGTTAATGTGGTGCACAACTGAACATACATATTTTACGTATAAGTAATTATGTTACTGTATAAGTACTGTTACTGTATAAGAGCGTAAATATATGTTATTAGGAATATGATCTAGTAGAGGCACTTAACGTAAATATATTACATTTACTTTTATGTAACATCATAATGATCTATCGATTTTATATTTGTATTGCATACTTGTTCTAAAGGGAGCGGGGATCAGGGATCTGAAAATTATTGCTGAGCGTTAGTGCATATTTTTACATTGGTGTTTTTGGGTAATCATGATGACAGCAAGGAAATATCAGAATAAATAAAAATAAATTGTGACACTTTTTCATACAGTAAAAAAGAACAATAAAGTGAAAAGTCAAAACTCGTTAAAAATATTTGATTTCATCACACTTTTGTGTTATCGCGTACCCTTTCTATCTCACAGGAACTTTTATTACCTGAACATTGCTATGAAACCTATCTTAATGAACAAATATGTGAATGTATCATGAGGTAAGATATCTCGAGAAAGATTTTATCTGTAGACTTCAAATTTCGCAAGAAACTCTATTTATACGTAGACAAGAATGTTCTAGGATAGTGCATATCAAACCATGGAGTTTGGCTGAGCGTTATTAAAGCCTATCACATAGTAGGCTGACATAATTTCTCTGTTGTCTGTTGGGGGATGTAACAATATCTATTGTGCATGATTCTCTGTATATCTGTCCGTAGGCCATCTCGAGAATGAAATAAGCTACATATCGTATAATATATTATCAACACACATATATGTATTACAAATTTCACATGCAACCTCAGCAAATCCTGTCACGTGACACGTGGTGTGGCGTACCCCTATCTTGTATTGTGTAGGTGTAGGCACATTCACACATGATAGACATGCTCTATCATTACACTAAATCTCATTAAATTTCACCTCTATAGCTAAATTTATTCTCAATATATCCTAACAAAAAAATTACAGACAGAAGAGAAATTTCTCCAGCCTTCTGGTAAATGTCAAAGTATGCACACTTTAACCCTTTCCGGGCCGGGTGGCAATATATTGCCGCCATAGATCGCGTCTGAAGAGTGCCAGGCGGCAAAATATTACCGTCGGTGACATACACGAAAAACGCCAGGCGGCAATATATAGTCTCCTTGGTATTCGTCGTTTTATTAAATAAATACGACGTCAAATGATTAAAGTTGTATGTTTTCTTTATTCCCTGGTATATTTTTAGATAATTAATTTGGATATCATTTTTATTTTGGAGGACTATGCATTTTTATTTCGTATTTGCCACGTGACATTATCAGCTGACTCGATCTTTTGTTGTTAATTCTTTATGCTTTAGTGTAATCGTACTATTGTATGCTGGATTCTTCTTCATTATTTTATTTTGTGGTTATATTATTAGTGTTAGATGTTACGTGCTTAGGTATTGTTGGTAATAGTTACAATGACTGAAAACTTGCGATCTCACGGGAGTGAAATTGTAAATAGCACATTTGTTTGTGAATAGCAAAAGTGTAAATAAATTTTAAATAAAATTGTGTAAATATTTCTTGGTAAATAGTGTTTTTTAACTGTATTCAAACTGTTTATGGATCCTACAATCCATAATGTGAATATTTAATTTAAGTTTCTTGCAATATAAGAGTCAGTTTCTTTAACACATAAACTGTTGCGAAGTACAATTATGCGTATTGATTCAAAATGTGTCATTTATTTTATGAGAGAAATAACACAAAATTTGTAAGGTTGTTCCTTTCTAAATGTAAAATATAATAAAATAGCTTCCCACGTTAAATTATATTTCCTTTTTTAGTTATTTGCAAAAAAAAAAAATGTTTATGTAATCTATTAAAACATTATTTTCAAATTACTTAAAACTACATCTATATATTTTTTTGTTGATAATATATATCTATACGAGTAATTTGGTGCAACTTTTAGGTCATTCTCTAATTTTTATGAAAACTTATAAATTTTAATCTAAGAGACTGCAAAATCGCCAATTTTAGCCTGGAACTTTTGACTAGTCACAAGAGGATATGAGATTTTGCAACATCTCATATTTGGTCCTGGCTCTGAAAGGGTTAAAGCCTACAAGCTTACAGCGTAGACCTGTGATCACCTAGACTTCTACACGCTTTACCAAATAGCATAGAGAGCTCATCATCATAAAATTAGATTTTGTTCTATGTATAAATGTAATTTCACCAGAAATTAAAGCATACAGGTAATGGTTTTAGATATCGTGCGGAAAAACAGTCTGACAGACAGACAGTACATAAGTTATAACACCTACGGATTATAACGTTTCGTTAACGCTAAACTAATTGTTCATTTTAATTTAATGATGCCTTCCTTTTAATTCAAAAATAAAAATGTAATGGTTAATGCACAAAACGAAACAAATTATTTAAACCAGTGTACGCTGGAGGACTGTGTTGCTGTTGGGACGAGGTTGAACAAACTTAGGTTTTTATTTCATCATCTGTCTGTTTACAGTTCTTAGTACTTGTTGACACCCACACATTTTACCCTTTTTACACTTCTTTGTTGATTTTCACGCATATTTTTTAGATAAACATGAAGTCATATAATTAATCTATAGACAAACGCTCCAATAAGTATGAAATTTATATTTTTGAAATAATTAATTATTTGATTCCAATAAGAATAAGCTATGACGTTATATTATTTTTGGTTAGTATAATGTTTAAAACAGTCTGTTGGTAGAATAAAAGATCTACTGGAATAGATTTTATAATATTTTGGATATTTATAATAAAATAAACAATAAATGAGAATCACTTAATTATGTAAGCTTTATGTTTAAAATGAAATAAAACACTTGGTTAAGTTAAAGTTAATTTAACTTCTCTATAATTGTTTAAGTGTCGCACAAAAGGTTTTGCTGTGGCTGCAAGAATTTTTGAGTTCACAAATAGTTTGATTTCTTAAAATGTACAGGCAAACAATCATAATGAAAGGAAATATTTACGCCCCTTCGGCAAAGAAAAAAGAAAATGTTCCACACCACTGAATGGTTCAAAGTACTCAAGTAATTTACTAATTTAGATTTCATCTTTGTCCACATATAAAAAAGGTTTAATGGAAAATTAAATCTTACAGATGGAATATTACTATTAGTTATACGGATATTTAGAAGACACATGTGCTACTGTGTCATGCGATCATCTTCAGTTTCATCACAAGTTTATTATTCTAAAAATTTCACAGCCACATCCCATAGACTGACATGGCTCTGTTATAAAACTCAATATAATGAAGCTTCATGCAAAAGTTTCAAGACTATAACTCAGTTCGTTTCTCAGAATCTCATTCGGACAGACAGACAGACAGACAGACACATATAACATATTTGACTCCCCACGAGAGACAGGTTTAATTAACGGTCTCTTTAGAGTTCTACAATGAAAAAGAATAAATAATGTAAAAGTTTCATATAGTAGATTTAGTTGATATTCTTAAAAGATTTCTGTATAGATAATGAAGACATAATAGAGTCTAAACATCCTATTTGAATTTTCTAGAGTTTTGGAATTTGCCATTTAATTATTCAAACACAGGGACACGAAGAGAGTAACAAAATTTCTTAAGGCCAAAAATGATTTAATTGATTGATCTTGCAAGTTAACTAGAAACACTCAAGAACAAAATTTATACACATGCAGGAAAGCTGGGAAGACAGCCGGTGAAATTTATTGATGAAGCTTTGTCTCTCGTTTTTCTAAAGTTCCCTGTGAG
>NW_025785239.1:0-20641 GCF_021130785.1 Homalodisca vitripennis | reverse complement strand
CCTTTATCAATGTTTTAATTCCTTATCTTATCACTTTCACCAGTATTGTACATTCATTCCTTATCTTGTTTTGTAAGACCAGTGTCCACATGAATTACTTCTACCTCCAATAAACAATTTTTCTGCTGAATTTAGTCAAGTGTATTCTTCCATGCAGTTCACTCTCTCGAGAGTATACAGCTGTTGTGCATCTTTATTTACGGGTTTTGTGATGGACATTGCGCGTGCTGCCCAAAAGAGATGTATCAAGTTCGCTACCCTGATCGCCGATTTCCCAGTCATTCTGTGATCTCAAGACTCCATCAACGTCATTGTGTGAGAGAGGTACAGTCGCACAAAAGACCCCACTAACGAAGTAGGAACACATTGGCTATATGATGTAGAGATCGCGACGCGCTGCATGAGGTAGTTCTAAACGCGCTAGTTTGGAATGATCTGAAGTTTAGTAGAAGTTAGTAGTAGAGAACTGTCGCTAGAGACGTAGGCTTATTCACAAATGGAAGGTCTTTGCACATTTTGTGTAAGAATAAGTTCCATCCATACCATTTTACGCCTGTTTCAATGTGCTGAAAGCAACTGATTATGCTCCTAGAGTACAAATATGTCGTTGGTTGCTAAACAAAGACATAGTGTAGCGTCATTTTTTATTTCAAAAAATCCTTTGGACTGATGGAATCATTGTTTACAAGAGCAGGAATTTTAAATTGTCATAATAAGCACCACTAAGATCAAAAAAACCCACACCGGACAAGGGAACAATCCTTTCAAACGTGTTTTAGTATTAATGTTTGGGTTTTGGAGTCTTAGGCGAACCAATTTGGATTTGCCCTCACATATTTAATGGAACTGTAAATGGAAAACAAACTACTTAGATTTTTTGCAACACGACCTACTTAACCTTCTAGATGGTTTATTTGAACAATGTTGATAGAGACGAGCTTATATTCCAGATGGATGGAGACCCCTCCAACTGCTTTTAATGCTAGAGGACTCCCCCCCCCGTCAATGGCTGACTCGGAAAACTATCCCTGAGTGGACCATGGACGGACCGGTGGAACTGTTTCATGGCCTGCCCGTTCTCCCTGACCTTACACCTATGGACTTTATTGTGTGGCAGCCGTTTCCTTCCTCAAAGCAGGAAGTCTTCTATTTCTACCCAGATAAAATCAGAAGAAGAATACCGAAGGCAGAACGAATTCGGTCTGGCTGCTTCAAAGGCTTCTGGAAAAATCTGTCCTTTTTAAAAGCTAGCCGTATGTAATGAGAACAGGCCGAGCAGGAGCTTGTGTGAGAAAAGTAGTTCCGACATTTTGAGAATGAACTGCAATGGATTTTACTTTTAATGTTTTCTGTTCATGGAGGTAATCTAATTTTCATTTACCGTTATGGATAATTGATCTAAAGTTCCATTATAAAATATCCTTTACTAATGCTCAGAAATTTTGTTTATTATACTGTCCTCATGACTACTCAGTTTTAAATTTTTAACCTCATAATGATTTTTTTTTAATGACAAATACACCTAAATAGCTGTCATATAACATTCACCATTTTTAAGCCTATTTTATAATGGCTAAGTTTTTTCACTATCACTACGACACTATCTTGTGTACAGGGATGTGGCAAAAAGATGAAACTTAAGCAACTTTGTACTTTGAATCGACCTGACGCTTAATTTTATTTTCTTTTTTTTTTTATTAAACCCGTTTTAACTGATAAATATTTCAAATTTACAATTTAACGTAGAATCTAAAAATGATGTAGTTTGCTCCACATTATGTTCTATTACTTTGCTGTGAGAGAAATATCAGATTTACGTACAAAAAACAAGGGTTTTTTAGAAAAACTGAAACTAATTCATTTCAGAAACATAATTTATGGAGTTAGACTTTTTTATAACCACCAGTGTATCACATTTACATTGCATTATAACCCAAATAATTTTGTCCAACACCAAGCGGCACTGCACCCTGTATTGTTAATCTCATTTATACACTTCGTTAATTTATAATAAAATTTATTTTAATTACAATACCTATCGATAGTGTGGGTCATATAAAGTTATTTTAAAATTTCTACTTCCGTCCTTTACAATCATTTTAAACTATATTCAAACCAATTAGGGGCTCAATTTAAAACTATCGAGCCCAATTGTCTATCTCTTGTGATATTGTTCTTTTTTAACATACGTAATCAAACACTGATAATTTGAGTTACGAAATTAGAACACAAAATTAGAAAATAAAAACAGTGTAACAAGATTAGCTTTTATAGTGATGTGGATTATAAATAACGAAATTATTAATATTTCCACCAATGAGATACTAACTTAGACGCCAGTTCTCACACGGAATATCGCCTCTTACGTGCTGAGCACGGCAAGAAGGCTTTTAAACCACAATACCGAACGAAACTATTAAAGAAGGCGCGATGCAACATAATGATAATTTTCTTTGATTTACTATTTCAAACAAGAGAATACCCTTAATATTTCTTTTTAAAAGAGAATTATAAATTTAGTTAACGTAAACATAATTTATTTTAATTAATTTTCCCAATCTAACTTGCATTTTTAACTACAATTACTCGTATTATTATTTTAATCAGTGTGGATGGATCTAAAATAAACCGTGTTCAAATTGTTCTTATAAATCTCTCAGGATTCGTTATTTTTACTATTTTCGTGTTTTCTTTTGATTGTCCCAGCAAGTCATATTTATTTCTTTTACGAGTCTCTCTTTCCTGCAAAATATTTCCGACCGGAAAAAAAGTCGGGACTCGTCTTACTACTGCTTTCTTCGCGGAAATTGTACAGGCATGCCATTCTTACGACTTCCTTTTACAAATACTATCATCCCTACGAGCCCTTACCGATAAAGTTAAATTTATACTCGTCGATTATATTTTTGCATTAAGTTTATTTTTAAATATAAATATTGTTTTGACCATAATTATGTTGTCTGATTATTACTATTTTATTTTTGTCAATCTCCAATCTGATATTAAGTAAATATATTTTCTTCAAAAATATAATCAAATAATCTTTTACTGATTATTTATATTTTTCTAAGTATTTATCCGTCTTCCACTTTTAGATATTTTAGACGGGCAATGCACTCTTTCAGTTTTAAACTTCCTGGTACGCTAGTCCTCTCAATCTCCTCTACAATATTTACCTAATAATATTTTAGCTTCATTTCCTGTAATTGTGCAGATGTGTAAGTGTTGATTATTTATAACCATTTACACTTGGTATTTATTATTGTAGTAGCTTACAGACACAAGTTTAAAGCAGTTATAATTTTATTAGCTTCCATATAGTAGAGTTAATAATGTGCGATAAGTAATTAATTCGCCTTTACCAAAAATATTTGATAAAAATATAAATCTTATAGACTTGGTATTATAATTTTTATTCTCAAATTTTTCTACAGAAAAATTACAATTTCCTTTACATTTCAGTTACAAATTTCCTATCTGTTGTAACTCTTAAGGTATAGTTTTGTACAGTTCGCTGTTTTGTGCTTTCTTTATGAGCGTAGCAGTTGCGTTGTGATACTATTGCATAGCTATTATTTAATTTGTAAGACTGTATATTTACTATTGGTGTTATTTCAATATTGCATTTGAGTGCCATAGTTATCCTTCTCATATTTACTTTTTTGTTCTCATTTTTTATTATGCTTGAACTAAATATAATTATTTAAGCGAATAATTTTTCCGACCAGAGTTATTACAATTATTAATGCACACCTCATCCCCGATCAAGATATTAGTGAAGACAAGCATATCAAGATTTGTGTTTTTATACTATTTTTGCACATACCACTAAATGAATAACTAGATACTGATCCATTTATTAATTAACAGTTTATTATACTGCTTCATTTGTAAGAAATCAAAGTTCCAAATTTGATTTGTATACTTGAGTTATCTGGAACAATACCTTTCCTAAAAAATATAATTTGCATTTTACTAAAATTTTTTTTATGTTTTATAAGGATCGTTTTCTTCCACAGAGTTAATATGATTTGACTTCAAAGAATAAATAATGGTTAAAAGAAATGTTTGAACCTGGGAGATTCAAACCCATCTATCTAGCAAGTTGCTAATAATTTTACCTTGTCCGAAAAAATAGTATCGCAACTTTGTTTTACCGTGATATTTCTTTTAATTGTATGCTGCAAAGCTCTTTCAAATAAATTTGCGTATATGACCTGATAAGTTACATATAAAAGTAATTTCGACGTACAAATCAGTTGGTGAAAGATATAGGTACTTTTGGCATTTACACAAATTGCATTATCTTACTGTGAATCAGCGTTCTTTTACTTATTTTTCGTGGTTTTAAACAATAAATTGTAATGTCTGAAATTCTCAACGAGTAGCAACTTGAACACGTCTTGTAGCACGTACACCTCGTCCTGTCGGTGGAAGTTTCCCCGACGTTGACGGCCATTTTACTCTGGTCAATCTTTGCCGGTTTTCATCTTTTATTTTCAACGTTTTCACTTTCCATTCACGTGGTTTCTTTTTAAATTAGGGTAGGTACAAAGTTTGGAACACTTGGGTAGTTCAATCTCTTGTTCACCATTATAAAGGACAATTTGGTTACGTATTATTTCCCCCGCACTCAAACTAACTCTAATAAACCTTTTCTAATGTATGTAAATGTAGCGCTGTTTCATTGTAATATTATTTTCCAAGTAATTATTTAATCAAACACTGTCGTTTGAATTACTTTTAAGATCTACTGATTTAAGAACTCAAAAAAACTGTAATTTTAATTATTGGATCTTGAAAAAAAAATTGTTTAAAGATACAAAGGCTTTCCACAACACATGTTACTATTTTTAATAACACAACTCATTTCCAAAAATTATTTAAAAAATATACTAGTAGTAAATTCTTCAAAAGGAAATTTTTTATGGTTATCTTATTTCTTATGCTTAAAAACATCTTTAACAAAGGGTTTTAAAATGTGGAAACTAGAAACTCCATTTAGACATTTGGTGATTCTTCTGATAATATATGAAGAAATGTTTTGAAAGACTTTTTGGTTCTCGATAGATTCACGTTATAAAAAAATGCCTTGAAAATATAATTTAAACCTTAAATATATGTATAATTTACGTTTCCTAAGTTTAGAAGAATATTATTTAATATTGTTACTTGGTGGCATGCCCAATCTTGAAGGTTTCTCGAGGATATCCATGTTTCCTATGAAAGCGTTATATCTGCCTCATGAAATCTTATTGATTCTATTATTATATATTCTTGATCCTATTATCCTCCTCTGGGGAATTACTTAGTTAACTTATGTATCTCTCTTTTTGTTGAAAACGTATTTTTTAATTTAATAAAGATACTACATACAGTAACTTTTTTCAACACAAACTATATAGTACTTACTTATAAAATAATTGTAGAACATCTTGAAAAGTAGAACAATGCAGCCTCATACAATCGCACTCGGTACTTACAATATAGTTTAGTGACAAATGTTTTTTTTATAATTCCCTTGTACGCATTTCTATAATAATGCGTACATAATTATTGGTGTGCCTAGAATTACCAGTTAAATTAACTATGCTTAACACATTCAGCGCCAGGGCATATGACACAAATTCAATTTAGCACGGGCCATTAGGTTTTTTCCATATATTAACGGTCAGGGCCATGTGTATCAAAAATGATACACGCCCCATGTTACCAAGTGGGCCGCGTGTATCATTTCTGATACATACGTCAGTTTCTAGTTTGAGCCATATGTATCAAAACTGAGCTCTTCTACAATGTTTTTAACACTATAGACTAAATCTCATGGCCCAGGCCTACCACAGAACCCGGCCAGTTCCGGCCCAGGACGTCAGATTACTGTTTAGATCACAGGTTTCTAATGATGTAAATACACTCAATTTCTAAACATGTTTTATTATACAAATGTCTTATATACGACTGGTAAAATATAAAGTGAATATAAAATGGGTACCTATAAATAAAAGATCATTAGTTGAGCTGCTAAAATAAAAACTGTAAGTTTTCGTGAATTAGAAAACTAGTGTTTATTGTTGAAACACGTACGGCACATGTAGGGATTTCCTTCGCAAGTGTCACATACCATGTAAAGATAAAGATTCGTTTGGTCAACCATCAAATTCATCGTCAAGAAAATACAAAAAATAATCAACTGGATTTTTATTTTGCTAATTGTGCACTAACTTCTGGATTTATTCCTGCCCACCCAGTAAAAGTGAATGTTTTTTTGCCTTCCTTACCAATCTTCCCATTTGATGTCCCTTTCTGTTCCAAAAACTGTCAATTTATATTCATGCTCCCTTGCAGTCCTCTTCCTTTTCTTCTCTTTATTTTTTTCCTTTCCTTCTGTTTGAGACTCTTGATAATTTTCTTCTTCGTCATCTTCATCTTTTTCACAATAATTCTCTTCCTCTTTATTTTCTTCCTCGCTAGTGTCACCCGATGTGTCTATTTCATCTTTATCTTGTTCAGTTTCGTTCTCAGTAACTTTCCCTGTTATTTTTTTATGTCATGTAAATTTTCTTTTTTATTGTTGTGGTCAACTTTATGTTTCTTCTTACTTCTTGCTTGAATTTTTCTTTTTTTCAGTTGCCCCTTTTACAGCTTTCTTTCTTTTTCGGTAGTTTTTCTTTTTTAGTAGTTTTTCATATTCACTATCTTCACTACTCATATCCTCTCTGGCTGTAATTGAAGGTCCTGCTACATTGTCTTGATCACCTTGTCTTTCAAATCGTTTTTCAAATAGTCGACTGAATCGTGGTTTTCGAGTGTCACTGTCCACACTTGGATGATATTCCGGATCAAATTAAAGTATAATAATACAAAAATTATCAAGTGTGCAAAAATGATACACATGGCCCCTACCAACAAAATTTAGTTGATTGTCACAGTCTGGGCCACGTGTATCATTTTTGCACAGACATGAAAAATTAATGTACTGCCAATACTGTGCGTCTGATTTCAAAAAGAATTATAGTACTGTGTTTCTAAAAACACTATTGATCTTAAATCAAACTTCGCCCCTGACGGTAAAAATGAAAATTTTAACTCAGCCCCTGCCTTAAACAGCTTTGTGTATCATAAATGATACACATGGCCCACAACGTTAGTGCTGGTGTGTATCATTTATGAATACACATGGCGCTGAATGTGTTAATGATTTAACAGAATAAACCTCATGAAAGAACCGTAAGAATACGAATACTTTTTATAAATATTATAAAAAAATTGGATGAATTACGAGTAATATTTTCATATCTAGCCAATATCGCTACGACATATAACTTATTATACTGTTCCATTACGCTATATTTATTTTTAATATTCCCTACTTCCCATCATTATTCTTTACAAAACTATATATAAAAGTTTGAAACTTTTTTGACGGTTAAATAAGTATCTTTCCTTTTCCGTAGTATACTTGCTATATCTATTAACTGAACAATATAGTTAAAAAGCTAATTACACTATCTTTTCAAAACTTAACTTGGAAAAAGAGTTTCATTTCCGGGTTGAATATACCTTACAGTTGGATCTACACTGAGTAGACCGTAAACATGTGTTACTTATATCTGGACAGCCCTATAGATGTACAGGAACGGCACATCACATAATCAGTATATGTCCAGATATTTGAGTTGAAGAATGAGTGACATGTAGGTATAGTTCGTGTTGATCTCTATCCGGTTTCACCGGAAGATGCTAAAACGGAGAGATATTTCCCTTCTCCCTGTACAAAGGATCTTGGCAGAAGATGGCTCCTATGCCTAAATTAAACCAAAGTTTTCTGTCATTCCGGAAGCTAGCTTTAATACATTTCATATTTCTCATCTTCTTGCCAAAGGCCGAATTATACAGAATTATTCGTATTAATTATCTTTACTGCCACCGAAAGTATTACAATTACTCCTAAAAAATATTTAATGTTCATAGATGGAGATTTTCATCTTTTACCAAAAGCATGAGAAGGACAAGAAAACTGATTTCAATATACAAAATATTTTAATATTAATAAAGAAAACACTTTAGGAGTATAAAACAATATATACCATAATATTATTAGAACAGTGTTCTCCTATTTAGAGGAGATATTCATGCTGCAAGATTTAATACAATAATTAATTATGATAATTATTTTAAATATACCAAATATTTGTAATTATTACTATCCAGAGTATTATTATTCAAATGTTTACATTACACTACCTAGTACAAATGACTGTTTATTATACCCATGTGCATAAAAAAAACATGGATGGCCTGAATACAAAAATCCCTGATAACGATCTGGTAGTTATCTTTTTTCAAACTCAGGCTCGGAAGCCTCGTGTGAAACGATGATAACAGCTGATTACGTGATCGCGCCTTGCTCCTTGTTATGAAAGAACTGAGTAATCATGAATAGAGAGAAGATAATATTATTATTAATGACATTGTACTTTTAAGAAATAGCTTCAAATACCGGTTATTTTCTATCTTCACAGCTTAAAATTCACTTACTGTAGAAGTTCTTCTTATAACCAATACATCAGGGCTATTGTAGTCCAAAAACAGCAGTCAAAACGCAAACGTCGTGTATAAGGTAACGACCATCCATTTAGTACCGTAGTAAAAATTATTTAATATACCAAATTAAAGGAAAAATAATTACATCAAGTGTATTTATGTGTGTTTCTATTGAAACTAGGTTGTTATTGGGATTGGTTTTTAATATTCATATCAGAGCTAATTATGTGGACGAGTAAACAATTTCATATTTTAAAAACCCAGCCTACAATATAATCTTTTCGACCTTTGCTATCAGGATTAATGCTTACTTTGCAGCATGATTATATTGGCAAATTGTGGTTTAAATCTTTACTCGTCCAGTGTGCTCTACGTATACTTCCCATTGTCCTAATAAAATAACCAATTTTATTGTTAATTGTTTAATTCACAATGTGCTAGAACAAAATTATCTCAAATGTTTTTAATTTTAAAAAGACATTATCTATTATAATGTAAAAAAACCATACCAATTGTTTTATTAAATTCCTAATATCTTCATTTGGACAATCATATGGAGCAGAATATTAATATCTTAAATTCCAAATATATGCCACTGAAAAGCCACTTCGAGGGGATATTGAAATAAACTTGTAATTTAGAATCAAGTATAAAAACAGACATGTGTATGGCTAGTCACGTGAAAAGCATAATATTTTAAAGGAGAATAAAATAAACATTGAAATAATGCAACAATAATTCAAAATTACTTAAAAACATTCTTATTTATCGAGGTAATTGTTTTTGAAATATATGAAAAAAGCTTCATTATTTGCTTAAACATAATTGGTACTTAAAAATGTATAATTATGAAATTTTAGAAATGTGCAAAAAATATCGTGGTATTGAAAAACTCTTTTATATAATTAAAATTTAGGTGTAAACTAATTCTCTTTAAAGAGGTAAAGTACAGTTACTTCATTGCCCATGGAGCTGGTTATAAATAACAACTGAATTCCAGACTGAACCTAAATTGATGACCACAATAAATTGGGCCACTGTAAGTATGTAAGATAAAAGGAGAAAAAGTTTTATTAAAACCTACCTTAATATAAAAACGTACTAGTAAATGTTATAATAAAATATATTAGAAAATTTGTAATTTCTTTAACTAATCATTCATGGTAAGGTTTTAATAATACAGTGTCTGTTGTGAAGTGTCCAAAAATATAAAAGTAATTAAGTTACAAAATGTTATAATAAATGAGACATACGCCACTCATATCTAGCGTGATCTGTAATGTGTTTAAAAATATTTCAGAATAATATTTATGGCATATTAATCATTCTATATACCAATATAACATACAAGCTAATTTCTATCATTTTATAAATTTATAAAGTTGTATAGAATTAGGATGTTTATGTATTTTATTAATAAAATTTATCATAAAATATTTGGGCTATAAATAGGCTATGTTTTTATATTTACGAAGAAGATTATATGGTACCTCTTGAGATACCTTTGGTGGTGGCGTAGTCACGTTCCGTAGGTTTTCATTGGACTCTCTGGTTCTGCCGAGAGACGTGACTGTAAGCGTTTGCTTTGTGCCTTTCTTCATCTTTTACCTTTATAATGTTGGTAGAAAAGGTTCCTGTTTTTATTAATTTTGATATTAGTTATTAATATAAACATATTATAAGAATTTGATTTGAAAATCAATGCTCGTTTTACCACAAACATTTTATCAAATATCAAGTACGTATGTGTATAGTTAAGGATTTTATTTAATGATATTATACTTTGGCAATGCAATGTTTTATGGTAATATTGCAATAAAATTATAATTTTATTATCTTTATCTTATTTCCTTGACGATATATCTGTAAAATAAACTACTATACATCGTTGCAAATTCGTGAAATGAAAGATTTACAATTTCTTGAAAGTAATTAGAAAACTATACAAAATGTGTATTAACTATTCAATTTTTATTCAATTGAAGAGTTTATTATTATCGTTTTCTAAGGAACCCGTAGTGCAGATAATATTTAAAAGTATATCTATACTGTTCGGTTAGATATTTACGGACGGTTTGTTAAACAACAGTAGTAAGAGAGACGCAACGTTTTCAGATCAGATATTTGCTCAATACTTCAGATTCTATATAAGTATAAGATTTACTATGAAAGTAAATAGCGTTTATACCTGAAAGAGCTAAAATTTTATAACAAAATGAAATGAAATGATGAAATGAAATGAAAATATCTTTATTCCTTCTACATTATTACACTTCATGCATCTTATAATGGTAGGAATATACTCGACCATCCTACACAGTTTTGATGGCCGGCAATCAAACAATATACATTATTATCAGTCACTACTTTTATGACACTGAGAATTGGCATTCGGCCTCTGTAGTGTTATCACTTTATTTGTTTACAAACTAATGTGGACAATCTTAAACCTTACTTATTAATATAAAATTAAGCAACCAAAACATAATTACTGGAACAATTATACACACTTATCAAATACTGCTACTTTCGTAGTTTATTTATTTTTTTTAACCCATGAAATCTAAATTTTCCCTATACTCGATATACAACCTTTACAGCACTCACATTACATTCAGAAATGTTTTATTCAATTATATCTGTTAACTGTTTGGTTTCCTCAGAGTTCATCAGCCATTTTTTTAGGTGAACTTTAAAAGTTTTATTAGATTTACACTTTTTTATATAAATTGGTAACATATTAAAACACTTTGGGCCTAAAAACACAAACGATTTTAAAAAAAAAGATTTTTTAACTTTTGGTCTTTAAACTGCTTTGTTTTTTACGTTCCGCGTCATGTGCGTATGCTTATATAAACGTTCTGTTCTATTGTTCCCGCTTCTTTTGAAAACAATTTGTAATACTTTATAAATAAATAAATGTTTGGAGTGGTAAAATATTCAGCTTTTGATAAAGAGGAAAAGATGATTCTCTCTTGTTTTTATATAAAATTATACGCAAAAAAATGGGTTTTGGGTTGCTCTAAGTTTTCCTATTGAATTTTTAAACGCTCCTCCCCAGCAGTGAATACCATATTGCAACCTAGAATGTATAAGAGCAAAATACAAAGTCCGTAATAGATCTGCGTTACATTTATTCCTTATATAATAAAATTTCCTAATTTGACGCTTTAAATAATTTTGTATATATTCAATATGTTTTACCCATGACAATTTACTATCTAGAAATACTCCTAGATATTTAAAATGCTTAACTATCTCAATTTTCTCGCATCTACATATGTTTGTTTGCTTACAATTAAATTCATGAAAAGTTATATCAGTAATAAACCTAAAATCTCTTAAATTAAAATTAACTACTTTAGTTTTAGATACATTTACAATCATTTTATTTTGAACACACCACAACTTCAAAATGTTTAAGTCTTGTACTATACATTGCCATATCTCCTCTTCGCTTTCATCAACATATAATAGAAACCAAATCATCGGCAAACGCATAAATTTGCCCTTTGAATGTTTTTTTTCAGCAAATCATTAATATAAATCAAGAATAACGTACTCGAGAGCACAGAGCCCTGTGGCATACCTTTTTCAACTATTTCTGGATTACTATAATAGCTGGTTTGAAAGGTATGTATTAAACCAGCTGAGCGTCACTCCTCTTATTCCTGCATGTTCTAATTTAGAAAGTAAAATAGTTTGGTCCACCAGGTCAAATGCCTTTTTATAATCAATAAATAATGCAGATGCCTTTTTGCCAAAATTGATGTTATTATATAAACATTCTACGAAAACTGAAAGTGGCATCTTCCGTTGATTTTCCCTTCGTAAACCCAAACTGATTTTCGCTAAAAAAGTGTTTACTGTTTAGGAATCTAAGAAGCCGTTTTTTTTTCATAATTTTCTCTATTATTTTAGAAGTTATCGGTAGAAGGCTAATCGGTCTCAAGTTGTCTAATTTTATTGAATTAGGTTTCTTCAGTAAAGGAACCACAATACTCTTTTTAAAATAAGTTGGAAAATGGCCTGACTTAAAACTTCAATTAAAAATATGCTCAAGTGCCGGTGCAATACTATGACTGATTTGCTTTAGTATATCAACAGAAATGTTATCCACACCTCGTGATTTTTTGTTTTTAAAATGTTTAATTACATCCAGGATTTCTTTCCTGGTCAGTTCTATAGATAAAAAAAGATTCAAGAGTTGAGGTGGTATCGCTGCTGTCCCAAGCGCCGGCACTGGGAAGGTTAGCTGTCAGCTGATTAGCCGTACTGGCGAAATATTTGTTTACTTCTATACTGATAAGAGTTGGATTATCAATTACAATGCCGCTCTCTAGTTCTATTTGACTCAACTCTCCTTTACTCCTATTTCCTGTAATTTGATTTATAATTTTCCATTGCTTCTTTACTATTACCACTGTAGTTATTTAACAAGTTAGTATAATACGAATTCTTAGTTAAATCTATTTTTTGTTTTAATCTTTCAAGGTAATTTTCATAATATCTCTTAAGATTAATATCGTAAGGCCTATTCAATGTGGCTTTATATAAAGTATTCCTTTTCTTAACTGCATCTAAAATGTGTTTGTTTATCCACGGACTTTTCACTTTGGCTGTAGCTAAATTATTCGGTACTTCCATTACATACGTGTTATTTTCTATACATACCTTTAAAATCACATAAAAACTTTCAACACTTAAATCAACATTAATAGTATTGTTATTATAATTCACAAAAGTTTTACTTTTATTTATTAGTACTTCCCTATTTACGTGTGACGTATTTTTACCATATTCGAAACTTAGGGCTAATAACAAATGATCTGATATTCCTAACTGAAAAATAGCTATATCAAATATATTTACAGATTTGTGTCTAATAAATATGTGATCAAGACATGACTGCGAGTTATGTCCTATTCTCGTAATTTGTTTTATCATGGGTACAAAACAGTTGTTGCTCATAATAGATATGTATTTTTGCACGTCTGGCTTATCTGATAATATATTTATATTAAAAATCTCTATTACTACCGAGTTTGCTTTTAGGAGTTTTAATTTATCTTCTAATTCAACTAAAAAATCTTTTTGTGTGTATTCGTGCAGTCGATAAATAGCGGCTATTGAAAATGGAATGTTACTTATTTTAACGTCCACAATGACACAGTCAGCAGTGGTCATATTGCATTCAATAAACTTAGCACTTAACTTATTATCTATGTAAACGATCACACCTCCTGCCGCACACTCGTCATTACATTTACTTATACATTATTAATAGCCTGGTAGGTGATAAAAAGGAGTCTCTTCACTCTTTATCCCACACTGTCGGGTAAATATAATAATGTTAATTTCTTTTTTTTAATAGTTTTTAATTTTGCCCTCTAACATATTAAATTTATTTCCTAATACTTCTTACATATTCCAATGAATTAAGCTAAAAGCTTTTTTTATTCATTAGGTGTCAAAAAATTTGGCATTTCAAAATCGTGATATATTGGCCATGTTTTACCTGGTTCCAAAAAGCTGGTAACATAAACTTAACGTAAAAATTATATTTTGAAACAATTTCAATAATCCGGCTATATTACATGTTACGCACACATTGGATCACACATATATATTACATTGAAACAATATGATATACTCGTTTCACAGCCCTTTAAACGATTTTGGCCAAATCGTCTTCATCAACAAATTCTGATGCAACTATTACCATCAGCCTCTCTTACAAAAAATTTTCCCCTTCTTTACACCATGTGTACTTATAGTTTTACATTTTTTACATTTTTCTTTTGCTTTTTGCAGCAACATTTTAATTTTTCTGGGGTTTAAATGCTCATTTATGTATAGGTTTAATACTAGGAAAGAACTATATTACTTTACATGTTTTTGTGCGGTAAGTCCATTGTTAGTTCTTCCTCGCTGCTCTGTTATTTCTCCAACCACGTAGTCCTTCAAGCACCCTTGATAGTGGAAACTGCACCACAATCTGCGGGGTCCCTCTCCTTTCCTGAAGGATGGGGGACGCGGTGAACCGCCGCGATGTCCTCCACGCTTCACCTCCACGTCGATTGCCTTGCCCACGTTCTCTACTACTTGACTGGATATTTTCTCCCTGGTATTCTGTGGGGGATCCCCAGATATTTCAGATGTTCGAGTTTCTGGAATATTGTTCCATATTTCTCATATCTTATTTGGAGATCCCTTTACTTGTTTTTGGTGTCAGAATACCATTCGTTTCCCTGAAGTTTCTCATTTTCTTTTTTATATTTCCACGTATTGCTGTTTAATTAATCTCCATATTCTTATTAGAAGCGTCAACAGCATTTGATAATTACTCAACGGAATGTTTGAATTCTTCTGAACTGTTTTGGAGTAAACTTTTAAGTTCGCCAAAAATTTCCTTTTTTAATTCTTCCAATCATCGAATGTCATGACGGAATGTTTGATGAATGTTTGTTGGTCGAATGTTTGACGTTATCTACAACAAAAGATCATAAGGTAAAGCATAAAAACCTACAGCACATCACAAAAGCATTTCTAAGTCCAGGTGAATATATGCACCAAAACAGAAAAATTGGCCCTTCACAAGAGAATGTCCCAGAAAGTCTCTTTTATGGTCAATTTAAATCAGGTAAACAGTAGAAGACGCCGAGGGCAAGGAAGATGGAAAGTTGAATGGCTAGATTGGTAGAAGACCGATTGACTTAGGTTTAGATTCTTGCTTTTTGTTCCTTGATCTTGTTATTAGTGTCATTGTGTAAATTATTACAAGAGATTTTCATAATTTTTAATAGCTCCACTTGTTCCTCACACCCAGTTCAATAGTTTAAAGACTATTAGTAGACAACAAACTTAAACTTGAGGCTTTGGTTTAATAGTTAGTCTGTAAATTTTTTATAAACGAAACAAGTTTAAATTACTATTGCTTATAACCTTACTTTAAAAATGTGTTATACCTAAAAAAAAGGAAAATAATCCAATTCTGATAAAATGTTTTGGAGTTAATGACAATATAATGATAGAAAATATGCTTATTCCCGTATATAATATATGAAAAAAGAACCATATGTTATGACAACATGCAAATTTCCGAAGCCTTTATAAATTAAACTAGACAAATATGATACACGCACGACTGTTTCAATTTAATGAGAGGAAATACTTTCCATTAAACTAAAGCATGATTAGTTTTTATATTTTTACTGATCTAGTATTGCAAACATGAAACACTGACATTACGGAATAATTGTACCATATTTTGTAAACAGCAATATATCATTATATTAATAAAAACATTTAATAAAGTTAGTTTCCTCAAGCCATACTATCTGGGGACTGCCAAACCTCTATAAAGAAACTCTAAAAATATATTTTCTCATTCGACACCTTCCTAATGTACTGCAACGGAAATTGTAAAAGAAATGTGCCAATATGTTTCTCAGCGGCCAGATATAAAATTTTTATAAAATTATTAAGCATGCTATAGAGCTTGAATGTAAAGTTTGAAAAATATAGATGAAACTCCACATTTTTTCAAAACATATGGAAAATCCTAGAAAAGGAATTTTGGAACATCTTGAGAAAACATTATGATATTACAAAGATAAAAACATGTTGTTATTGGAGATCAACCACACTCTTAGGGTTGAGACCCTCTTAGGAGAACTATAAATATCTAAATGTTCAAGCAACGATCGTTTTAAATAAACAAACAGGTGCCTTAAGGCTCGCGACAAACAATCAACATGATTTTTTTTCAAAGGTTGCTCCCAAAAGAGCTTTTAAAAAAAACAGAGTATCGGCACAGAATAATTATATATGTTTATTAAACTTCCCGATGTGGTACAATGATGAGGTGTTAACACCACGAATCAGAGGGATCTACTTTGAAGTTTTCTAATTCGTGCAAACTCCAGACCACGTTTACATTAGTACTCCATTTTAATGGCGTATTCTTCCCTTTCTCAAACCGTTTTTACTGAACCTGGTAGGATTGTTTTCTACTGGAATTATTTCCTGGTTTTCAATACAGGTAGAATTTAGTAAACAGTATAAAAGAAAAATATGACCTGATAAGTATCAGATTGTGTTAAGTAGTAAACAATAAAAGAGAATATTTAAGTGTGTGTTTTTAAAATATAAAACTTAGATACACAATTATTTATTGTATATTTGTAGATTGAAACACACAAATTACAGCATCCCTTTTTAATTTTTGTAAAGAATTATTTAGCTCAAAAGAGATTTTGTTTACCTTAAACTTTTGAGCTTAGGTACACTTTATTTAAGATGAAAATTGTTTAAAGCACTTTGGAGTGCTGGCTCTAAATGACATGTAACACTGTAGAATGCTGGGCGTTTTTGGTGATGTTAAAAAATTTATTAAAAAAAGTAATTTAAGGTAATGAGAAAAATACTTACATGCCTTAATTCAGCCTTACTTTCGTCTTTCATTTAACGTCGATTGTTTAGTGGTTTTTTAAAAAACTACACATAAAAAATGTTTATTTAAAACATATATTTTATAGGAAAAAAAATTATTTTTTTGAGACAGTTTTTTTTATCTAACCTACTAAACTAAGCATATATACAATTATTTACAATGACCCCATTACAAATATAAACTGTCCTTTGAATAATACAAATCATGATATTTATGTTTTGTAGTTTTTTTGACACAAAACTATGCCGTCATATTTGATGCGGTCGGCATCACTTTCGCTGTCAGCACTGTTTACAGCATACTGTAACATAATAATATACTATGTATAATATGAATATATTTTCATTTTAATCATAAGAAATGAATATTAGTTGTATAAAGATATTTTCTTATAATACAAATTTTAGTTTTGATTCACGAAAACAAAAAACATAACCAATATTATTAGACTGATGTTTATATGATAAATAGACATACTTATTCTTCACCTGAAGTATGTCCTCTAATCTTCTTCCATTAAATCAGGATCAATGTCAGAATCGTCAAAAAATACCTATCAACACACAATAAAACTATCTTCATCGAATACATCACTGAATCGCAAACGTCGTTCACCGCTGGCGAGAAGCCATGATTGCGACATTCGACTGCCGGCTGCAACGAACGTCACGTCAGCGGCACGTAAACAACGCGACCGAAGATTGCTTTGTCATTAAGCTCATACAATACATCTGACGCTTTCTAGCCGTGAATTGTGTTACTAAAAAACCCAAATAACATTGTAGAGTAAGGCAAAACCCGTTTAAATACGGACAATGTAATATAATACCGAATGAAATGACAACCACGAAAAACTACGGGATTAGCATATTCCCGAAGTTTCAGCGTGTTCACGTAAAATTACGGGATTAGCACTCTAAGTAAAAATTCTGAACATTTAACCAAATTAAGAGTCAAAGAATAAGTATTTTGCAAAAGAAAGTTACTGGACCACATCTAGAAAACCTTTGAAAGATTCCAAAATTTTACTTTAGAATAATTTGGCAGGGTAAGAAGGAAAATCCTCTTAAGTATGTTTCCAATATAAGATCCCATTCACTTTAATTAACAGTAATTGAATATTAATATAATAATATGCTTATTCGTCAAATGTAATATATGTTTTATTTCTATTTTGACTGATAAAGTACTTTATAATTTAGCAATAAAGTTTTTGATAAACCACGTGTATTTTGATAAATATAAATAAAAATAAAAATGTTAATACATTTAATTGGATAAAATTTTACTATAAAGGGATCAAGTTTTACGTACATATATGCTTAATAAGAAAGTATTAAAATTAACATACTAATATAGAGGCCCTTTACCACCAGTGCTGATCCAAATTTAACTATATAGTAAGTTATAGTATTTTAACTTTAAGTATTAATGCATCCTGTAGTTATATAATAACAGATGACCGACTAATACCTCATACCTCTCAACGTTGGCATGTAAGTTACTAACTGACTCCCATCTGGTGCAAGCGTAACATTAAAAAGGTCGTGCTCGCTTATGCTTATGACCGATATCAATAAGAACAATTACCGTTTGAATGGATATAAAAATTGAAAAATAGTTACCATATTGTAAATTCATTTCAGTAATAGAATGCTAAACAGGCTGATACCTTACAATTGACAACATCTTTTGTCATTCCCGGCTTGTGTAAAACATTGTTATCGAGGTCGCATATTTGTTGACCGGATTTCGTTACAAAAGGCACTGCTTGCAGTTTTTTAAAAAAACCTTCCGTAAATAGATGGGTTTTTTTAAAATCTTTATAATTGTTCGGTTTTATTTAACTTGACTGAAAAAAAGCATTAATTTATTAATAGTTATAAAAGAAAAACTTACTATTACTTTTTTACATTTTTCTATTATGTTATACTACCTACTATGCAAATTTCGCTTATCTGTAGGCTTTTACTAGTTAGTTAAAACAAATACGTTAATGGCCCGCTAGCTGATAAACGATACATTATAAACTTATGTTTATTATTTGTTTGAAACTGTATAATACGATCACATCACAGGGAATGTCTGTGATAACCTTTTGTAAACAGCCTGTAACACCATTGGTATAGACATATTTTTTGTTTTGATTTTAATGAGTTTTGGTTCGTTTCTTATCCTATGGTTTGGTTTTTACAGTATAAAAACTAATATTTTAAGTCATCGTATGTATTTAAACGGTAATGAGACTGATATTGTTTTTATAATAAGATTTACTCTAAAATATATTTCTATTCGATTTGCTAATGATAATAAAAACGGTTAAAAATCAGTTGCACTTTTTTTCATCAACAACAATCCACCAACTTTTGAATTACATTTGATAATTTTAAAACTATTATTTCATATTAATCCGAGAGGTCAAAGGATGAATCGATTGAATTTGAAAACAAACTTAATCTGTTGGTAAAAATAAAACCGGATATGTAAAATTTTTAATCTAGCGTTTCGATAGAAGTTTTTTATTTTTCTCTACTTCTCTTAATAGTTATATAGTTCATGAACTACAAAAGCACCACGATAGTAATATTCAGAAAAATAGATCAGCGTTTCGGAGAGATTTATTCATGATGCAAAAAAAAAAAAAAAAAAAAAAAAAAAATTTTTATCATACTAAACCGTATGTTGAGACCCGTTTAATATAGATACGTGTTTTAACTTGACTCCAGAAAAACTTACGGTCTCAGGTAACACGGGTCAGATGGACCCCAATAAAGCGAATGTCACAGAGAAGTCTAAACCGCTTAAAACATAACATAATTTCTTCCTCCAAGGAAAATCACCAATACTCTCTTATTTGTGTGATGGAAATAGTTATCTAATGCCAAAGAATTAATCATAGGGATTCAACATAGAGCTATAAACAATACTGGATATATAAAATATCTTGCGGATAGATTATAATTAACAGTAAAATACCAATGAAGTTATTCAGACCTAGATGTTAATTTAGGTAGTGTAGAAGTGCAATTATCGTGGATAAGTTATAAACATTTCGCGATATTATCAACACATAAACGTTTGTTTAGATAATTAAATTTGTATATCTATTTATTTATATATTGTATAAGATAACGACCCAAAAC
Organism: Homalodisca vitripennis; assembly: GCF_021130785.1. Lineage (NCBI taxonomy): Eukaryota > Metazoa > Arthropoda > Insecta > Hemiptera > Cicadellidae > Homalodisca > Homalodisca vitripennis. Next base: position 499 of record NW_025785239.1, on the reverse strand, counting down.
GTAGTGACAGTCGCTTACCCTTCAGAAACTATTTCATTGAACTTAATAATGCTGTTTTGTCCAGCGTGAGAATTTCCTCAGTAATACTGAAACAGCGCACGCTAAAGGCCCCATTGTATTATAATTTTTGTTTGCGTAGTATCTGCACAATGTTTGTTTATATCAACTTAAAAAAACATTTGGTTCGTTCTATGGCTGAAGGAACAAGCGAAACGATCGTAATACGGTATGTGCTTTTAAACATTTTCTATATAAATTCCACTTACAAAACTATGACAATGTGCATCACTATCTATGAAGACTAGCTTTAGCCTTATATTACATTTAACAAATTTAAGAAAGGGCATTACAACCATCATTCTAATATTGCAGTTTTTTTTACATGTAACAGAGAATAAACTATGTAAGTATAATAATTAATTTCCCACTAGCGCAGTGCAGTGAGATATAACAACCTAAACGGCAACATTATCCTACTTACTCAATTCAATAGACTGTC